>NW_019944559.1:64881-67352 GCF_002910315.2 Salvelinus sp. IW2-2015 | reverse complement strand
ACATCTCGTGGAAAGCCTTCATAGAAGAGTGGAGGCTGTTATAGCAGCAAAGGGGGGACTAACTCCATACTATAGCCCATGATTTTGGAATGAGATGTTCGACGAGCAGGTGTCCACATACTTTTGGTCATGTAGTGTACATAGAGAAGGGGGACACTTTTAAGTTCCTCGGCGTACACATCACGTACAAACTGAAATGGTCCACCCATGCAGACAGTGTGGTGAAGAAGAAGCAACAGCGCCTCTTCAACCTCAGGAGGCTGAAGAAATTTGGCATAACACCTAAAACCCTCACAATATTTTACAGATGCACAATTGAGAGCATCCTGTCGGGCTGTATCACCGCTTTGTATGGCAACTGCACCGCGCACAACCGCAGTGCTTTCCAGAGGGTGGTGCGGTTTGCACAACGCCTCACCGGGGGCAAACTACCTGCCCTCCAGGACACCTATAGAACCCGATGTCACAGGGAGGTCAAAAAAGATCATCAAGGATAACAATCACCCGAGCCACTGCTTGTTCACTCCGCTACCATGCAGAAGTCGAGGTCAGTGCTGAAAAATGGCTTCTATCCCAAGGCCATCAGACTGTTAAACAGCCATCACTAACATAGTAGAGGCTACTGCCTACACACAGACTTGAAATTGTTGATCACTAGTCACTTTATTAATGCCACTTTAACAATGGTGTTTACATATCTGCATTACTCATCTCATATGTATATATCGTATTTTATACCGTCTATTGCATCTTGCCTACGCCACTCTCTCATCGCTCATCCATATATTTATATGTATATATTCTTATTCCATGCCTTTACTTAGATGTGTGTGTATTAGGTAGTTGTTGTGGAATTGTAAGAGAACTTTTTAGATATTACTGCACTGTCGGAACTATGAGCACAAGCATTTCGCTACACCTGCATATAACATCTGCTAACCATGTGTATGTGACAAATACAATTTGATTTGATTTGATACAAATAATAAGGTAATACATGTAACGTCAGCTAGCGAGCCAGCCAGCTAACATTAGCTAGCTAGTTAGGTAAACAGTGAACCATAATCACAACTCATGACGTTATTACCCTGCATGAATCTGCAGGTAGCTAGCCAACCAGGTTCAATTTTAGCTAGCTAACATTTGATTTGATTTGAGAATAGGGTTCCATTTTGGATGCAGTCCTATGAAAGATAAGTATAATAATAATATAATAATATAATAATAATAATAATAATATATTATTATAATATATAATATAATAATATAATAATATAATAATAATAATAATAATATATTATTATAATATATAATATAATAATATAATAATATAATAATACTAATAATAATAATATATTATTATAATATATAATATAATAATATAATAATATATAATATAATATATTATAATATATTAATAAAGTAATATAATACCCTGGCTTTAGCATTGTTGCTACAATATGGAAAACATCTATTTATACTCAACGGAAAAAGGAACGCAACATGATACAGTTTCTAAGATATTACTATCAATTTAAATAAATAAATTAGGCCATAATCTATGGATTTCACATAACTGGGAATACAGATATGCATTGGTTGGTCACAGATGCCTTAAAAGAAAATGTGAAAGGGGTGTGGATCAGAAAACCACAATTTGCGTCATGCAGCGCGATAGATCTCCTTTGCATAACGTAGATCAAGCTGTTGATTGTGTCCTGTGGAATGTTGTCCCGCTCCTCTTCAATGGCAGTGTGAAGTTGCTGGATATTGCCGGGAAACTGGAACACACTGTTGTACACGTTGATCCAGAGAATCCAAAACATGTTCAATGGGTGACATATCTGGTGAGTATACAGGCCATGGAAGAACTGGGGCATTTTCAGTTTCCAGGAATTCTGCAGATTCTTGTGACATGGGGCCATGTATTATCATGCTGAAACATGAGGTGATGGAGGCMGATGAATGGCACGGCAATGGGCCTCGGGTTCTTATCACGATATCTCTGTGTATTCAAATTGCCATTGATAAAATGCAATTGTATTTGTTGTCCGTAGCGTATGCCTGCTCATACCACCGCAACCATGGGGCACTCTGTTCACAACGTTGTTATCAGGAAATCGCTCACCCACACAACACCAGACATGTGGTCTGTGGTTGTGAGGCCGGTTGGACCTACTGCCAAATTSTTATGGTAGAGAAATCTAATTATCTGGCAACAGGTTTGTTGGACAATCCTGCAGTCAGCATGCAAATTACATACACCCTCAAAACKTTAGACATCTGTGGAATTGTATTTTGTGACAAAACTGCACATTTTACAGTGGCCTTTTATTATCCCCAGCACAAGTTGCACCTGTGTAATGATCATGCTGTTTTATTAGCTTCTTAATATGCCACACCTGTCAGGTGGATCGATTATCTTTGCAACGGAGAAATGTTCACTTACAGGGATGTAAACAAATGTGTGC
>NW_019944559.1:52195-60552 GCF_002910315.2 Salvelinus sp. IW2-2015 | reverse complement strand
TCAACAGGTATCCAGATCAATGAGACCAAATCAAACCAGGTACCCAGATCAATGAGCCAAATCAACAGGTATCCGATCAATGAGGCCAAATCAACAGGTTCAGATCAATGAATACCAAATCAACAGTATCCAGATCAATGAGACCAAATCAACAGGTATCAAGATAAGAGACCAAATCAACAGGTATCCAGATCAATGAGACAAATCAACAGGTATCCGATCAATGAGACCAAATCAACAGGTACCAGATCAATGAGGCCAAATCAACAGGTATCAGATCAATGAGACAAATCAACAGGTACTCAGATCAATGAGCACTATAAGTGAGAGGTGAGAACAGTAGAACAGTTGGAGGGGAAATGTAATATGTTATTGGTGGGCTATATGGAAAATCAGCATTATGATAAACTCCTTCCTCCTGTAGTTGTGATCTCGCCTTTCGAGCCGGTTGCTATGCAAAAAACTATCCCACAGCGAGGTTCATTGGGAAGATAAGCTATAAGTTATTAGTACCTCTTGTATTAGTTTTCAGCCTGCCCCCCCCCCACACACCTGGCGTCCTCCAACCTACACGACGTCTCCCAAATGGTACCCTTCTCTGGTTAAAAGTAGTACGCTACATAGGGATTAGGGTCCCTTTGTGGATGCAGCGCCAAGACTGGCGTCCTCCAGTTTATCTGTTTTTAATGGTCTAATTAAATCCATATTATTGGCTGACCCCAATGATTTTAAAGTGATGACCCTCAAAAAAGTAATAGAAGAATGAGTTAGTATTCTTCCATGGTTTGTGTTCCATGACGGTATAACCTGGAATAACCCCCTCCACTACCCCCACCATTATACATGTTAGTTATGATGGTATAACCTGGAATAACCCCCTCCACTACCCCGACCATTATACAGTGTTAGTTTATGATGGTAACACCTGGAAAACCCCCCCCCTCCACTACCGCCCACCATTTACATGTTTAGTTATGAATGGTATAGCCTGGAATACCCCCCCCCTCAACTCCCGCACCATTATACATGTTAGTATTATGACTGGTATAGACGCTGGAATAGACCCCCCCGCCTCCACTACCCCCACAATTATCAGTGTAGTTATGATGGTATAACCTGGAATACCCCCCACCTCCCCCCTTTATCTTATCATATAGCTGATACCCCCCCCTCCACACCCACCATTATACATGTTAGTTATGATGGTATAGAACTGGAATAAGCCCCCCACTTACCCACACCATTATACACATGTTAGGTTATGAGGTTACTGGATGAACCCCCCCCTCCACTACCCACCATTATCATGTTAGTTATGAATGGTATAACCTGGAATACCCTTCCCACCAATAGTTAATAGTATTACGTACCCCCCCCCCTTCACTACCGACCCACCATTATACATGTTAGTTATGATGGTTAACCTTGGAATAACCCCCCCTCCACTACCGACCACCATTATGACCATAGTTAGTTTATGATGGTATAACCTGGAATAACCCCCCCCCTCCACTAACCCTCCCCACCATTATACATGTTTAGTGTATGATGGTTAATAACCTGGAATACCCCCCCCCCTCGCACTACCCCCACCATTATAGGCATGTTAGTTATTGATGGTATAACCTGGAATAACCCCTCCACTACCCCACCATTATACATGTTAGTTAATGACGGTATAAAGCCGTGGACTAAGCCCCGCCCCCCTCCACTAACCACCATGTATAGCAGTGTAGTTATGGATGGTATATACCTGGAATAACCCCCCCGCTCCGGCGACCTACCTGTGGCCACCATTATTACATTGTTAGTTATGCAATGGTATAACCTGGAATAACCCCCGCCCCCCTCCACAACCCCACCATTAACTGTTAGTTATGATGGTATAACCTGGAATACCCCCCCCCTCCACTACCCACATTATCCATGTAGTTATGAATGGTATAGACTGGAATAACCCCGACCCCACTACCCACCATTATACGATGTTAGTTATGATGGTATAACCTTGGAAATAATCCCCCCCCCTCCACTACCACCACCATTATAGCAAATGTTGTTATGAGGTAAGACACCTGGAATAACCCGCCCGCTCACTACGCCCACCATTATACATGTTAGTTATGATGGTATAACCTGGAATAACGCTCCCTCCACTACACCCACATTATACTGTTATATTATGATGGTATAACTGAATAACGCCCACCCCTCACTACCCACCATTATACATGTTGTTTATGATGGTGATATACTGGAAAACCCCCCGCCCCCTCCCACTAATTCCCCCCTATTATATCATGTTAGTTATGATTGGTAATACCTGGAATAAACCCCCCCTCCAACTACCCCCACCATTATACAGTTGAGTTATGATGTGTATAACCTGGAATAACCCCACTCCCCCTCACCCCGCCACCATTATACATGTTAGTTTATGATGGTATAGACAACTGGAAAACCCCCCCCTCCCACTACCCCACCATATATAGACATGTTAGTTATGATGTATAACCTGGAATTAACCCCCGCCCCGCCACCCCACTACCCCCACAATTAATACATGTTAGTATGATGGTTTAACTGGAATAACCCCCCCACTACCCCCGACCATTATAGCATGTTAGTTAATGCCAATGTATAACCTGGAATGAACCCCCCCCTCCACTACACCCCACCATTATACATGTTAGTTATGATCGTATAACCTAGAATAACCCCCCCGCCCCCCCACTACCCCCACCTCCCAACAACCAAATTATATTGATAAAATATTTTAAACATTCTTTGAACAAAAATACAGTCTATAAAGCAAACACACACAGGAAGATAAACCATTTAATGATGTAGTCATTGACTCTCAGTGGGGAGTATATCACAATTTAATATACTTTTAAAATATTTCAGATTGTCAATTCATTTCTTTCTTCCTCTCTTTTACAGCTAGCTGTGTGTGTTGTGTTGTCTAGTTGGTTCATTTTTTTTTACAATGATCTACGACTCTCATAAAGAACTGTTTAGGGATTCTAAACAGAGCCATTACCCACTGATATGATTGTATTGTCTTGGGCTGTGTCTCAAAAAGYACCGGATTTATATGCTTAGYGCACTACTTTTGACCAGATCCCTATAGGCTGTGGTCAAAACGTAGTGCACTGTATAGGTAATAGGGTGTCAATTAAGGACACATGCTGGCTGTATTGTTTTGTTGTTGTCTAGAAAAACAGACATTAGTAGTAACTTCTGCAATCTTCTGTTCATCTCAGGTGGTCATTTCCCCTGGTTATTATAGCGTGTGTTCTCTGAACCCATACATATCCCCTTCCTTCTCTCCCCTCAGTATGGGGGCTGGTAGTAATCTGTATGTACTGGGATGGCCCCAGTATGAGKGCTGGTATTAATCTGTATGTACTGGGATGGCCCCAGTATGGGGGCTGGTAGTAATCTGTATGTACTGGGATGGCCCMAGTATAGGGGCTGGTAGTAATCTGTATGTACTGGGATGGCCCCAGTATGAGGGCAGGTTTTAATCTGTATCTACTGGGATGGCCCCAGTATGAAGGCTGGTATTAATCTGTATGTACTGGGATGGCTCCAGTATGGGTGAGGGTATTAGTCTGTATGTTCCGGGGAATGCTCCAGTATGGGTGAGGGTATTAGTCTGTATGTTCCGGGGAATGCTCCAGTATGGGGGCTGGTAGTAATCTGTATGTTCCGGGGAATGCTCCTATATAGGTGATGGTATTAGTCTGTATGTTCCGGGGAATGCTCCTATATAGGTGATGGTATTAGTCTGTAATGTTCCGGGAACTGCTCCCTATCACTTTAGGTGATGGTATTAAGTGCGTAATGTTCCGGGGAATGCTCCTATTATAGTGAGTATTTAGTCTGTAATGTTCCGGGGAATGCTCCTATATAGGGTTGCTTGAGTTTCCGTCCTCTCACTCTCGTCGTCTACTGTGTGGATCTCTCTCGTCCTGCTGCTATGCAGGTTGGTTCATCCTACAGGTTCTCCCTCCCTCCATCCCTCCTTCCAACCGTTCTAATTCATTGTAAAGGTTTAATGACAGTTTATTGTGGGAGGCTGAAGAGGCTTGTGTTGTGTTGTAAAGGATTAAGCTAGAATCCTCATCCATTTTTGTGACTTGTAAATTACTGATATACAGTATCCCACTGAATCGTTGAACAATATAACTTATAATGCCTCATGATTTTAGTTCCTTCTGTTGTTCCCCATCAGAACCCAAGATACTCAATTTTTGTCAACAATGTAAATGTAAACAAAAAAATAATAAAAAATAAATAAAAGGTTAAACCTACAAATGTTGATATCATGGATGCTTGTTCTTGCATCCATGGCTCTGTCTCTGAATTTGAGAAGTGGTTCAATTTCTCCAAAACTGAGGTGGGTTGAGCGCTTTGCTATTGTTTCAATGAAGGACTCTAGCTTTAAATGTGTAATTTAATATCTAGTGGATTAAGGAGCTAGCAACTCTGCTCTCTGTAAGACAGATGGCTGGCTGGTGTAACACTACTGTTGTGCGCATCAATTTCGGGCGGTGTGCAGTGCATCGGCGCGAGGAGAGTAGCACGGGAGCGGAACAGAACAGGCAAGACAGCATGGCGAGACACAGACAGAGTGAGAGAGTGAGAGAGTGAGAGAGTGAAGAGAGGAGTGAGTGAGTGATGTAGTGAGTGAGTGAGTGAGTAGAGTGAGTGAGTTGAGATGGAGTGAGTGAAGATGATGAGTGAGTGAGTGAGTGAGTGAGTTGAGTGAGTGAGAGAGAGAGAGAGAGAGAGAGAGAGAGAGAGAAGAGTAATCTGTCAATGCTGTAGATCTGACTGTTGATCTGTCTGTAGATCGGTCCTGTTAGATCGGTCTGTAGATCAGTCTGTAGATCTGTCTGTAGATCTGTCTGTAGATCTGTGCTGTAGATCTGTCGTGAATCAGTCTGTAGATCAGTCTGTAGATCAGTCCTGTAGATCAGTCTGTAGATCAGCTCTGTAGCTTCAGTCCGTAGATCAGTCTGTAGATCAGTCCTGTAGATACAGTCTGTAGATCAGTCTGTAGATCTGTCTGTAGATCTGTCTGTAGATCCGTCTGTAGATCAGTCTGTAGACCTGACTGTCTGTAGATCAGTCTGTAGATCAGTCTGTAGATCAGTCTGTAGATCTGTCTGTAGATTTTCGTGGAAATATTCAGTCAAACATATTTCTCAAATAACGGAGCCTGTGACTTCAAATATGCTTTTTTTACAGCATGATAAAAGCCGAGCTGGTTCATGAAGCAACTCCTTKCCAGTCTTGGCAYATACTGTACTTATACATTTTTCCACCTTACATCACACCCATAGTAACTCCTCTTAATGGCTCATCCCCTCTGGCATTTAGCCACCGTTATCTTATTGCCTTGCACTAAGTTTAGTTTGGTTTCATATTAGGGCATGGAAACTGTAGAGTCACACCAWTAGTTCAAAAATGCAGACATGCACTCACCTTAAGACAGGTTCATGATTGTAGGACCATAGCAACAGTCCTTGGCACTTTACTGAAATAACAAGACATGTCATCCTGCTAACTCCTCTAAAAGGAACACCCATGTTCTGGAAAAGACCTAAGCTGTGTAACCATAGCAACAGTACGTATCAGGCGATAGCACAGTTACAGGAATAACCAGTCGTGTCCAACCCCCAGACAGGTGCATGTCTAAAATGGTGTCTAATGACCCAGAACACATATAGAGAGCACTAGTTTTGCTGGCTCCTTCTGAAATAAATAATTGCCACATATGTTCTGGAAAATTCTCAATATATCCCTCCTCTGGGGCTAAAAATCCACACACCTCAAAACTCAACCCGGGTACAAGTGAGAAGGGAAGCACCTCACCCCCCCCCTCTTTCCTATTCGCACGGAGGAGGCAGGACCAAACATATCCCCTCATAGAGCTAGAAAGAAGTATAAGATCCCTCCTCAAGCCAAGCATCCTTCAACATACAGTGTAAAAGCATACGCATGCATTTCTTACCATTGGCGTCTGTTCTATGATTACACCATACACATTCTTATTTCCATATCTCATCACACCTCCACTTTCTCCTTCTGGTTCCTAAGAGAGTGAAAGCACAAGACTTGGAAAGCAACGAAAAACACAAAGCATAACAGTATTAACAATGTGGTAAGCAATTCCCACTCTCTCTTCACCTGAATCTATGCCTCCAGGATACTTTTCTGCTGGATTCCACAAAAAATAAATTCCCTAAAAAGCCTCCTCATGCTTTCACCCAGTCTTCCCCTTTCCTGGCCCTAAGTTCCAAGAGATGTTCCCAACCCATGTCATTTTCACTTTGTTCCCCATCCCCTTTATTGCCACATCACCTGATAGGAAAGTGCATATCCCTAATCAATGCTACTTCCTCTTTAGGTAACTCAGCACGATGTATACTTTCACACTGATGCCTTCAACATGTTGTTTACAGTACAAATACCCCAACATCTATCCTCTTTCGTATTTTTATATATCTTTATTTAACTCTGCAAGTCAGTTAAGAACAAATTCTTATTTTCAATGACAGCCTAGGAACAGTGGGTTAACTGCCTTGTTCAGGTGCAGAACGACAGATTATTACCTTGTCAGCTCGGGGATTCGATCTTGCAACCTTCCGGTTACTAGTCCAACGCCCTAATCTCTAAGCTACCTGCCTCCCCAATGATGCATTRAACCTCTCTAGGATATGTGGGACGCTAGCGTGTGAGTCAAATTCAAATAAATTACTATAAAAATGTTACTTTCATGAAATCACACAAGCAATACAYCAAATTAAAGCTACACTTGTTGTGAATCCAGCCAACGTTTCAGATATCAAAAAGGCTTTATGACGAAAGCACACCAAACAATTATGTTAGGTCAGAGCCAAGTCACAGAAAAACACAGCCATTTTTCCAGCCAAAGAGAAGAGTAACAAAAAGCATAAATAGAGATAAAATGAATCACTACACTTTGATGATCTTCATCAGATGACACTCATAGGACTTCATGTTACACAATACATGTATGTTTTGTTCGATAAAGTTCATATTTATATCCAAAAATCTCAGTTTACATTGGCGYGTTACGTTCAGTAATGTTTTGCTTCCAAAGCATCTGGTGATTTTGCAGAGAACCAACCACATCGATTTACAGAAATACTCATTATAAATGTTGAGGAAAATACATGTGTTATGCATGGAACTTTWGATAAACTTCTCCTTAATGCAACCGCTGTGTCAGATTTCAAAAAATACTTTACCGAAAAGGACACCATGCAATAATCTGAGTACAGCGCTCAGAGCCCAAACAAGCCAAAGAGATATCCGCCATGTTGTGGAGTCAACAAAGTCATAAATAGCATTATAAATATTCACTTACCTTTGATGATCTTCATTAGAAGGCACTCCCAGGAATCCCAGTTCCACAATAAATGTTTGATTTGTTCGATAAAGTCCATCATTTATGTCCAAACACCTCCTTTTGTTTGTGCGTTTAGTACACAATCCAAACAGACGACGCGCTGGCAGGTCCAGGCGAAAGTTCAGACGAAAAGTCATATTACAGTTCGTATAAACATGTCAAACTAAGTATAGAATCAATCTTTAGGATGTTCTTGCMRTAAATCTTCGATAATGTTCCAACCGGAGAATTCCTTTGTCTTCAGAAATGCAATGGAACGCAAGCTACCTCTCATGTGAATGCGCTTGACCAGCTCGTGGCTCTCTGCCAGACCTCTGACTCAATCTCCTCTCATTCCCCCCTCTTTTATAGTAGAAGCATCAAACAAGGTTCTAAAGACTATTGACATATGGTGGAAGCCTTAGGAAGTGCAATATGACCCCATTTCCACTGTATATTGGATAGGGAAAGAGTTGAAACACTACAAACCTCAGATTTCCCACTTCCTGGTTGGATTTTTTCTCAGGTTTTTGCCTGCCATATGAGTTCTGTTATACTCACAGACATCATTCAAACTGTTTTAGAAACTTCAGAGTGATATTTATCCAAATCTACTAATTATATGCATATTCTAGCTTTTAGGACAGAGTAGCAGGCAGTTTACTCTGGGCACCTTTTTATCTTCTCACGAGTCACCAACCCTGATCCGGTAGCACCCCCCCACTGAGTAGCATAGCTAGCATAGCGTCACAAGTAACTTGTAGCATCTAAATATCATTAAATCACAAGTCCAAGACACCAGATGAAAGATACAGGTCTTGTGAATAAAGCCACCATTTCAGATTTTTTAAATGTTTTACAGGGAAGACACAATATGTAAATCTATTAGCTAACCACGTTAGCAAACGACACGATATTTTTACTCCCAACA
>NW_019944559.1:34931-45808 GCF_002910315.2 Salvelinus sp. IW2-2015 | reverse complement strand
AGACAACGGAACACCACAAAACTCCCGAAAAAATTCAAATAATCTGATTAAACTATATTGAAAAAACATACATTACGATGATATGGTCACATGTATCAAACAAAATTCGACACGGAGATAGTTTGCATACATAACGCCAGCAAAACAGTATACAAACGCAGCTAAAATTCGAGCCATTCACCAAAACGGAAGTTGTCGGTCACGCCAAAGAAATGGGTCCTATTTCACGTCAGTCCCAGATAAACAAAGAATTTCTCCTCTGACGTCCTCTTGACAACCAGAGGAAGGCGAATGAATTGTGTTTCTGGTCATAGGGGGCACGACCATATATAGGCAGAGCTTAGAAGCCAGCATAACACATCTTGATTTTATGTTCTTGGTCATGGAAAGTGCTGTGGAATGACTTCTGTATCACTCAGAGCCAAAATTGAAACCGTTTTAGAAACTAGGGATTGTTTTCTTTCCAATGGTATTATTTATATGCATATAGTAAGAGCAATAATTGAATAAGAGGCAGTTTAATCTGTAGAGCACATTATGCTAATGCGAAAATAGCACCTCCTGTATTCTCAAGAGGTTATCCAAGCTACTCAATACTGCCCCCCTGTCCAAAATAAGTTAAGCAATAAAACAGCTAACCCAACAATTATGTTAATACCCAACCCATCTGCATGTATGTCTACAGTGGAATCTAGTCTCTTACTTTTTTTCTTTAGCTCTGCTTCCGCTGTCATGGTGTCTCCAARCTCACCCATTGTGCAGCTGGACCTTACTTCTCCTTAGAACTATGCACCCACAGAGAAGAGACATGACGATATTTACCGCTCTAGGTGCAGTAAGGAGTACTGTTTTTGGACCAGACCAACGCTGTCCCAGCACCCACCGCCTGGTATCTCTTGATGTACACTCAATCTCCAGAATTCAGCCCATGGCCTTGATTATCTCTGCCCCCTACAAATTGACTAAACAAGAAAAGAGAGATAAAAAAATATATATATATAACTGCACATCAGCCATGGATGCGACCAACATTAAAAGTCTGAATATATTGTAAAAAAAAAGAGAACAAAAAACGTCATGGTTACTCCGAGCTATCATGCAGTGAGTACTCTAACAACCTCCCTGTATTCTAGCGGTTGTGTAGGAAAGTGATCCCGTAAAAGGGATCCGTAGCTGAGCGAAGTTAACCTTTCTAACAACCTCCCTGTCGGAGGACACATAGAAATAATGTTTGTGGAGCCTCCCCCAGCCTAATAAATTTGAGCAGAGCCCTCACCGTTCGAAAGCGAATCTCTTTGTATCCGAATCAAAACTACAACATAATAGAAATGATCCAACCCAAATTCAGAATGACAGTCCTTACTTTGAGACGATGACTTGAAGTCCTGCTTCTCAACTTAGCACACAGCATCCCGGATAGAATGTATATTTGTAAACAGAACTTTTCTTGTCGTTAATACCTCTTCTCATTCAACCTCCCTTAGTCCTGTTTTCTGTCACAAGTGCGCTAGTAATGAAAGATCCGTTTCACAACGCATCCTTAGTCTAAACTGTTTGTAGTGTATAGACCCCATTTCCCCTTTTCTCCCGGCAACATATCATTCCAGCGTGTCTATTTCAGATATTGTTCACAGGTCAACTTCCAACGGACACGATAGAAGTGTTAAAATTCACTGTTACGATGCGTGCATTTGTCTCTTCAGCCGGTTAGGTAGGTTTGCCGGTTCACACACTTGTTTGTGGTTAAAATATCCTACCATGCATCAAGACACGATCTGACATCACTTCCATGATAACTCCTTATTCTACTGGCGACCTCTCGGACGATGTCAACATGTGCGCAACTGGAACTTCTCTCAGTAATGGATCCTTTACGGACACTTTCCTACACAACCGCTAAGAATTGCAGGGCGCCAAATGCAAAAATATACTAAAATATTTATAATCATGCAATCACAAGTGAATATACCAAAACACAGCTTAGCTTGTGTTAATCCCACCTATCGTGTCGATTTTGAAAAATACTTTACAGCGAAAGAAATCCAAGCTTTTGAGTGTAGCTTTCAATGCTACAACACAACTAGCCTTTAATTCGCTTGGTTAGCTTTGGTCACGAAAGTCAGAAAAAGCAATGAATATGTAAGTCGCTACCTTTGACTAATCTTCGGATGTTTCCACTCACGAGACTCCAGTTACACAACAATATGTTTATTTTTGTTTTTGATAAATATTACTTTTATCACTTTGGGTTGTGCATTATCATTTGGGTTGTGCATATGCTCAGGAAAATCAAAAGCCATGTTCGTTCGAGCAATCCAAAAAGTATCCTTAATGGTCGTAGAAACATGTCAAATGTTTTTTTATAATCAATCTTCAGTGTCTTTAACAAAATAATCGATAATATTTCAACCGGATCATTACCTATTCAGTAAGAGACAACGACGGAAAATGGTGAGCTCCTTTCGCGCGCGCAGGAACTATTCGGAAGAACACCTTGACTAGTTTTGAAAAAACTCGTTCATTTGTCACAAATAATAAGCTGTGAAACTATGTCTAAAGCTGGTCACAGCACGAAAGCCGTTGGAATAAGGATCTGGTTGATACTCCGTTTAAATTGGATGGTTAGAGCGACCAAAGAAACACCGATTTTTTTTTATGAATATCAGTGCTTCGGGTTACATTTTCTCTCAGGCTTCGCTTGACAGAATACAGTTGTATTGTTATGCTCACAGACAATATTTTGACAGTTTTGGAAACTTTGGAGTGTTTTCTATCCTAATATGTAAATTGTATGCATATTCTACAATCTGGGCCAGAGAAAATGTCAGTTTACATTGGGCACGTTATTTAAAAAATAAATTAAAAAAATCTGACCCCTAGCGCTAAGAGGTTTTAACTGAAGTCAGGTGCAGGAAAGCAGGGATGAGTGAACAGGCACACTTTACAAACCGTTCAAAGTAACTGTCATCCCGTAATAACATATATTTTCCCTTCTATATGCAGATTGAACAATTGTATATTTACCCAAAGACCCCCAGGGTACTGGTACTTTTTCCTTAGAACACATGATTCAAAAATAACGTATTAAAAAAACAAAAACAATTTGAATAATTCATCAACTTAGAATTACAACTCTTTATAACTTCCTAAAGAAATAATATTRTTTCAAAGTAATGGTACACTTTGAATAGAGACTGGTGTTTCTCGGTCATTTTATAACTAAATCCAACCTTTTCCTGTYATTTTCAGTGAGATTGATCAGGCCTCACTGAAAAGTCAGTACACAGGACATTCGACACCATTCAARTATTTTCTCTCCCCGTCCCTTCTTTGACCTTCCCGAAACCATGTAAATACCTTTCAAAACATTTCCAACCTTCTGTATACCCAATTTATAACTGAATTGAATAACAAACATCCAAAATAAATCCCACACTCCACACCGCTATCGCATCATTTGTGTGCGTGTGCGTGTGTGTGTGTATATGGTAAACCAATTGGCAAAAACAAACAAAAATGGCCTCTCATTGCTTTATTTACCATGTACTACCCTTAGTAACAATTCACACCCATATGGTATTATATGATTGGTCTCTCTCTTCCATAATCATGTACACATTTCCTGGTATTGTTAATAGACTATTGTCCAATCAACACATTTAATATCTGTTTCACCTTTAGATTGTTCCTGTTAATCATTCTAAATGTAATACTTTCTCCTGTAGCAAATGTAGTCAATTTCTCAGTTGAAGAAATCGGTGATATTTGATCCTAGGCATCAAATAAAAAGTTGTTTGAGATGTGGTCACCGATGTCTCCCTTAATTAACATACACACTGTATTGGACTTCCATCAGTCCTGGAAACAAGAATTCTATTCAAGACACATCAGATAATAAATGTTTCCATGAAGTGGAATCGACCCCATTTAAAATAAACAATCCCAGAGTCCCTTTCCAGTAATCCTATCAGTTTAACATTGCATTTGTTCAGTAAAATACAAAACTGTTGTTTAACAAATGTAGAACCTTCAAAATGTTGGTGCTGTCTAATCAGCTTGATAGTCAATACTTATTTAATTCTGCTTGAATTACTGGACACTGTTCCACATCATAGAAACATATTATAATTACTAGAATACATTAACTTCCCGCTCAAATTCACTGGTGTTACCTAAAACTATAAAACCAAGCATAGGTATTGTTTCACATACCCCTACTGCTTTCAACAGCAGCTAATCTTTCTTTTACAATCTCAAGGCTCAATCCCTCTACTCATCCTATAACCTCGTATTGAAACTTCAGCTTTTCAAATTACTAAAATAATGCATCATTAGAGTGTTATAAAAAGACACTAATAATATATTACCATTCACATACTGTCAACACTCATTACGTTTACATCAACCCTCCTTATSAATATAACTATATTTGTATCACTAACCACTGCTTCACACTCATTAAAACATCCACCATTCCAAGATTAACCTGTAATGCGCCAAATGTAGAAAATACATCAGCCAATTCTTAATCAATCAAAACAATTACAAATTCGAAATTCAAAATTCATGCTTTCCAATTGATTAACTCATTTTTGTTACCTTCGTAAGTCAACATCTCTTCCCTTAAACTCAGAAAGCTACAATCTCAACCATAACACCTCTCTTTACGCTAATGTTTATGTTACCAGGTAAATTTTTATTTCAATTTATGTCAAAACAAACCTAATTCTACTTTTTCACAGGGAGCTCACTTTAATTACTATTATCGCTTCCTCCCTTACGTCAATTCAATAAATATATTTAGAATAACGAAACAAAAACTTTTTGAGAGAGTTTCAAACTACTAGGATTTTCTTCTTGAGTCGCATGGTTCTCGAAACCCCCAAATATGTTCTCGTTTCGCCAGTAGCACTTTACCATAGCTATAATTCCTTGTGTCCTACCGCTGCTACTGCTACTTCCTACTGCTCTACCACATTGTTTACATATTGTATCAACATAGAACCTCCAAATCTTAAACCTTTAGCGATTGTTTGAATGCGGCGTGATACAAAGTTAGACTATTCGTAAACATTATTCGTGCTTCTCACCCATATATTCTGCCCATTTAAATATGTTTCCTAATATCCACTGTCCTTTATTCTCACAAGGAGTATTCATCCCCAAAGTCTGCTAAGAACAGGGTTGATCCAAACTTTCTGAGTCATAATACCGAATATTTTTTTACCACAAGGCAGTCAAGCACCCAAGCTAACTGGCTAAAGTTGGCTCACTACTTCCACATATAACCAAGAGAATACATCGTCACTCTCCATTCTACTCACCTCGCAGAGCGGCTTAGGCTCTTTACTTGTTGTTTAAAACGATGGTGACTAACTGTGCTGCTGGCAATAATTATAATTACATTATTTCCCTGACGTTTTACTGACATCGGCAAAATTCAATCCGGCTTTGAGAATTTGTAAACTCATCAGTTATTCTGCACTCCGGTACATACAAACTAGTCATTTGAAATCCGAACAAAAATATCAAATCAAATCAAATGTATTTATTAAAGCCCTTCTTACATCAGCTGATATCTCAAAGTGCTGTACAGAAACCCAGCACTAAAACCACAAACAGCAAGCAATGCAGGTGTAGAAGCACGGTGGCTAGGAACAACTCCCTAGAAAGGCCGAAACCTAGTCTGAATGACTTTACCAAGTACCCCGTTTTACACATTCTCAAAATAGTTCGGTTAGTGCAATTACGCAGATAGAACGCTAACATCAATACATTGAGCTTCTGATTTCTGGTTTTACGTGATTGTTCCAATTCATAATTGCCTCCCTGAATTCTTCATTTGATGTGAATTCTCCGTTAACAGGGAAATGTCCCGTGTGGCTCAGTTGGTAGAGCATGGCACTTGCAACGCCAGGGTTGTGAGTTCAATTCCCACGGGGGGACCAGGATGAATATGTATGTAAATGTTGCCCAATACTTTCCAGTTTGCTCTTTCATATTCCAGCCGAATTGGTAGAACGTGCCATGCGCTTCCTTCAGCGACTCCAWGGTTTTATTAAAAATAATAACTATTTTCCAAGCCTCTCCTTAYTTTCCTGTGGTGTTCCTATTTATTCTTTGCTCCCTAGTTTTGTTTTATTGTGCTATTCACTTCATTAAAACCACTTTATCGTATTCTTATATTACTCCCTGGTCTGTTCAAGCCCTAAAGACTTTGACCACATCCTATTCTCTCCTATTTATATCCACATTATTTTTTCTTTCTCTGATTATTGCACTCGGTCTATTGGTTATTATTATATAGGTTTTTATAATTGTTCTCTCTTTTTTGAATATATTCTTTCTTCAAATGTTCCAATTTCTGTATACTGTATATTCTTCCACCTTGCAGTACGGTATGCAATTTGCAATGGCCTTACCAGGCAATCGCTGATGTCGTCTTGACATTCCTTACTAAGTTACAGTAACGTTTATGTATTTTACAATTTATCCTAACTGCTCAAACTTTTAGTATCATATTCCTTCAATGGGTATTTATGTACCAATCACATTCACCTCCCCTAGTGCAAGACTGGATGCGTCCCCTCCGTCAGATCGCACTCGAGTGACGAATCAGSAGATTCACGCAAACCTTTTYATCCCACAMCAGCAGRGAACCTTTCACACTCACTTTTATAAACTTTTCACACTTTTCCTAAGCAACCTGATTATACAGTACTCTTCTGATTCACTTCCTCGACACAGAAAAGGCAATATTATAAAGGATTTTGAACCATTTAATTAACAACATCGATACACTTCCTCAACACGATAAACAATCTTATAGGGTGTATCCTACACACTTCCTAAGTCACCTGGAGCATTTGCAATTTCTGATTCACTTCCTCGAAACAGAAAAGGCAATATTACACAGGATTTTCACCTATTTAATAAGGCAATCAGCTTACCGTCTTTCAAGTGGCCACTTGTTTTTTTGTGCGGTCTTTAAGAAGCCTGTCCGCAGCTGTAGATTTTCCTCGTCTTTGGTCCCTTTTTACCTCTCCTGGATCATTTCAGTCAATAATATTTCTCAAATACCGGAGTTCAAATAGACTTTTATTACAATATAATAMAAGCCGAGCCGGTTCATGAAAACAACTACCTTTCCAGTATTGGTACAACACTCTTTATACAGGTTACGTCTTTAAGTCACAGACATAGTACCTCCTCTTTATGATTCATCCCCTCTGGAATTTAGCCACCGTTATCATGTATTCCTTGCACTAATTTGGTTTCACAATGGGGCATGGAAACTTTAGAGCTATTGCAATAGTTTTAAAATAAACAGCCACGTCCACTCCCCAGACAGGTGCATGTCTAATGGTGTCTAATGACCCAGAGCACATATAGAATGCACTATTCTGTCTGGCTCCTCTGGAATGTATAATGGCCACCACACATGTTCTGGAAAAATACACAATAAGATTTGACTGTAGATCTAACTGTAGATCTGTCCATATTGTAGATCTGACTGTCGATCTGACTGTGAGTCTGATTGTGGATCAGTCTGTAGGTCAGTCTGTAGATCAGTCTGTAGATCAGTAGATCAGTCTGTAGATCAGTCTGTAGATCAGTAGATCAGTCTGTAGATCAGTCTGTAGATCAGTCTGTAGATCTAAATGTAGAGCAGTCTGTAGAACAGTCTGTAGATCAGTCTGTAGATCTAACTGTATATCTGTCTGTAGATCTGTCTGTAGATCAGTCTGTAGATCAGTCTGTATATCAGTCTGTAGATCAGTCTGTAGATCAGTCTGTATATCAGTCTGTAGATCAGTCTGTAGATCAGTCTGTAGATCTAAATATAGATCAGTCTGTAGATCAGTCTGTAGATCTAAATATAAATCAGTCTGTAGATCTAAATGTAGATCAGTCTGTAGATCTAAATGTAGATCAGTCTGTAGATCAGTCTGTAGATCTAAATGTAGATCAGTCTGTAGATCAGTCTGTAGATCAGTCTGTAGATCTGACTGTAGATCTGACTGTAGATCTGACTGTATATCTAAGACAATATGAATGTATTTTACTAGTTGATATCTTCCGTGATAGCGGAGAGAAGCTTGTAGTAACCTTAACTCTGGGCTTTCAGGGAAGATATCAATTAGTAAAGACATTCCTATCATCTTAGAGTGATTTTGTTTTCCACCAATTGATTTCCCTCTGTCAGCAGCATAGTCATATAGCATAGAATCATACACAGAGYGCACAMACTCACAACCGTATGAACTCWCACACACACATGCACACACACACACAAACACAGACAGAATATTTCTTTACAGATATAGAAATCTGTATATCAAACGAACGCGGAGAAGAATCGGTGTAGAGACGAGGGAATAAACATCCCCGCGTCTCAAAGCAGAGAACCTTCAACGTCTCTGAAAGTAGAAAGCCTTGATACAAATACATACAGAAATAGAGGACATTTAAAATTATTTACAATGGCCATCAAAGCAGCATGTTCTGCTCTTTCTCTCTGTCTGTATATCTGTTCTGTCTGTCTGTCTGTCTCTCTCTCTCTATTAATTTTATCTCCTCTCCTCTCCTCTCCTCTCCTCTCCTCTCTCCTCTCTCTCCTCTCCTCTCCTCTCCTCTCCTCTCCTCTCCCTCCTCCTCCTCTCCTCTCCTCTCCTCTCCTCTCCTCTCCTCTCCTCTCCTCTCCTCTCCTCTCCTCTCCTCTCCTCTCCTCTCTTCTCCTCTCCTCTCCTCTCCCCTGCTCTCCTCTCCCCTGCTCTCCTCTCCTCTGACCTTTTCCATTTCTTCTGGCTGAAATGAAATGTTCAATTAAAGAATCAGAGAAATGTTGAGTGCTCGGCGCTCCATATATTCATTACCGCTTTAGTCCTGTCATAGCGAGGCATGACGAGGCCCTTTCTTTCTCCTGGGGYTGTGTTCCAAACGGCACCCTGCTCCCTTTAATTAAAGTGCACCACTTTTAGACCGGGACCTATAGAACTCTGGTCAAAAAGTCGTTCACTGTGTACGGAATAGAGTGCCATTTGGAACTCATTTTTACTGTAATTATGTGTTACAAAAGTTGAGAGATCTGAATTCTTTCAGAATGCATTGCATATCTGTAGGTTATATCTATATCTATAGGCCATATAYATTGGCTATATAGATACATAGGCTACACAGTACAGTGCAAAAGGCAGGTGTGAAAAGAATGCTGTAAAGTAAGAATGATTTCAGAAATAGACATGATAATAGATCATATTTATCAATTAACAAAATGCAAAGTGAGTGAACAGAATAAAAATCTACATCAAAACCATATTTGGTGTGACCAGCCTTTGCCTTCAAAACAGCATACATTMTTTTAGTTACACTTGCACAAAGTCAGGGATTTTGTAGGCATATAGTCAGGTGTATGATTAAACAATTATGCCAAAAAGGTGCTAATTTTCATCATTTCAATATGTAGATTGAAACACAATCATTAACTGAAACAGAAACAGCTGTGTAGGAGGAATACAACTGGGTGAGGAAACAGCCAAACTCTGCTAACAAGGTGAGGTTGCTGAAGACAGTTTACTGTCAAAGGTCATACAGCACAGCAAGACTGAGCACAGCAACAAGACACACGGTAGTTATACTGCATCAGCAAGGTCTCTCCCAGGCAGACATTTCAAGGCAGACAGGGGTTTTCCAGATGTGCTCTCCAAGCTCTTTTAAAGAAGCACAAAGAAACGGGCAACGTTGAGGACCGTAGACGCAGTGGTTGGCCAAGGAAACTTACTGCAGCAGATGAAAGACACCATCATGCTTACTTCCCGTCTCAATCGGAAGATRTCCAGCAGTGCCATCAGCTCAGAATTGGCAGAAAAGAGTGGGACCCTGGTACACCCATCTACTGTCCRGAGAAGTCTGGTCAGAAGTGACCTTCATGGAAGACCTGGGGCCAAAAATCCGTACCTCCGACGTGGAAACAAGGCCAAGCGACTCAGCTATGCACGAAAACACAGGACCTTGGGTGCAGCAGGTGCTCTAGACTGATGAGTCAAAATTTTGAAATATTTGCAGCGGAAGGCAGTTTGTTCGCCGAAGGCCTGGAGAGCAGTACAGGTCAGAATGAATGGTCTCCTCAATGATGAGAAGTACAGACAGATACTCATCCATCACGCAATACCGTCAGGGAGGTATCTGATTGGCCCCAAATGTATTCTGCAACATGACAACGACCCCAAACATACAGCGAAAGTAATTAACAACTACATTCAGCGTAATGAAGAACAAGGAGTCCTGGAAGTGATTGTATGGCCCCCACAGAGCCTTGATCTCAACATCATGGAGTATGTCTGAAGATGAAGAGAGAGAAGCACCCGAGGCTGCCTAAATCCACAGAAGAACTGTGGTTAGTACTCCAAGATGTTTGGGCCAACCTACCTGCCGAGTTCCTTCAAAAACTGTATTTGATGCAATGGGTGGTCACAACAAATATTGATTCGATGTAGATTTTTCAATAGATTTTTTTGTCTGTTCACTCACTTTGCATTTTTATAATTGATTAATATAATCTATTAACATGTCTATTTTTGAAAAGGTAGCAGGTGAAAGCATTCTTACTTTACAGCATTTTTTCACACCTGCCTAAAACCTTTGCACAGTACTGTATATCTATTGGCTATAGGTTATATATATTTATCTACAGCCTATATCTATATCAATAGCATGTATCTATATATATAGGCTATATCAATAATCTAGAGGCCATATATACAGTGGGGCAAAAAAGTATTTAGTCAGCCACCAATTGTGCAAGTTCTCCCACTTAAAAAGATGAGAGAGGCCTGTAATTTTCATCATAGGTACACTTCAACTATGACAGACAAAAT
>NW_019944559.1:27842-32083 GCF_002910315.2 Salvelinus sp. IW2-2015 | reverse complement strand
ATCAGAAAGAAAAATTCCAGAAAATCACAACGAACGAACGAACGAAAACAGTCCCGTGTGGCACAAACACTGACACAGGAACAATCACTCACCAACAAACAGTGAGAACAGCCTACCTTAAATGTGGTTCTCAATCAGAGGAAACGTAAAACACCTGCCCCTGATTGAGAACCATATCAGGCTAATAACAATGAACCCAACATAGAACACATAACATAAAATGCCCACCAGCTCACGTACTGACCAGCTAAACAAAGACAAAACAAAGGAAATAAGGTCAGGACGTGACAGTACCCCCCCCCCCCAAGGTGCGGACTCCGGCCGCAAAACCTGAACCTATATGGGAGGGTTTGGGTGGGCATCTGTCCACGGTGGCGGCTCTGGCTCTGGACGTGGTCCACCCCACCATAGTTAATCCCCGCTTCCGTGGCCTCCTCCTAATGGCTACCCACATATTAACCCCACTGGATTAAGGGCAGCACAGGACTAAGGGGCAAACGGACTGAGGGACAGCACGACTGAGGGGCAGCCCGGACTGAGGGGCAGCCACGCGTCGCGACTGAGGGGCAGCTCCGGACTGAGGGGGCAGCTCCGACTGAGGGGCAGCTCCGGACTGAGGGGCAGCTCCGGACAGAGTGACGGCTCTGGCAGGTCATGGTGGCTGACGGCTCTGGCAGGTCATGGCTGCGGACGGCTCTGGCAGGTCTGGCTGGCTGACGGCTCTGGCAGGTCATGGCTGGCTGACGCTCTGGCAGGTCATGGCTGGCTGACGGCACTGGCAGGTCATGGCTGGCTGACGGCACTGGAAGGTCATGGCTGGCTGACGGCTCTGAATGCTCCTGTCTGACGGGCGGCTCTGGCTGCTCCTGTCTGGCGGGCGGCTCTGGCTGCTCCTGTGCTGGGCGGGCGGCTCTGGCTGCTCCTGTCTGGCGGGGGCTCTGGCTGCTCCTGTCTGGCGAGGCAGGCTCTGCTGCTCCTGTCTGGCGGGGCTCTGGCTGCTCTGTCCTGGCGCGCTCTGTGCTGTTGGCGGCTCTGGTTGCTCCTGTCTGGCGGACGGCTCTAGCGGCTCCTGACTGACGGGCGGCTCTGAAGGCTCAGGACAGACGGGTGGCTTTGAAGGTCAGGACAGACGGGCGGCTTTGAAGGCTCAGGACAGACGGGCGGCTTTGAAGGCTCAGGAAGACCGCTTTGAGAGCTCAGGACAGACGGCGGCTTGAAGGCTCAGGACAGACGGGCAGTTCAGACGGCGCTGGGCAGACGGATAGCGCAGACGGCACTGGGCAGACGGGCAGTGCAGGCGGCTCTGGGCAGACGGCAGACTCTGGCCGGCTGAGGCGCACAGTAGGCCTGGTGCGTGGTTCCGGGAACTGGTGGTACCGGGCTAAGGACACGCACCTCAATGAGAGTGCGTGGAGGAGGAACAGGGCTCTGGAGACGCACAAGAAGCCTGGTGCGTGGTGTTGGCACTGGTGGTACTGGGTGGGGGCGGGAGGTGGCGCCGGATATACCGGACCGTGCAGGCTACTGGCTCCTTGAGCACCGAGCCTGCCAACCTTACTTGGTTGAATGCTCCCGTAGCCGGCAGTGCGGGGAGGTGGAATAACCGCACTGGGCTGTGTTGGCGAACCGGGGACACACTGCGTAGGCTGGTGCCATGTACACCGGCCCGAGGAGACGCACTGGAGACCAGACGCGTTGAGCCGGCTTCATGGCACCTGGCTCAATGCTCAATCTAGCCGGCAGTGCGGGGAGGTGGAATAACCCGCACGCTAACGCACATGTACAGGACACACCGTGCGCTTTACCGCATAACACGCGTGTCTGCCCGTACTTTCGCTCTCCACGGTAAGCGCAGTCTCCTACCTACTTCGCCACACTCCTTGTACCCCCCAATAATTTTTTGGGGCTGACTCACAGGCTCCAGCCTCGCTTCCGGTCTGCTCCTCATACCACCGCCTCTTCGGCTTTAGCTGCCCTCAGCTCTTCACGAGGGCGGCGATATTCTCCAGGTTGTGCCCAGGGTCCCTTACCGTCAAAATTTCCTCCATGTCCAGAAATCTGTGTATGTTGGCCGCTGCTGTCGCTGCTGCCCTTACCACGCGTGCTTGGTCCTTGTTGGTGGTGTTCTGTAACGCTCGTCTCCTCCTCGTCTGAAGAGGAGCATGGATCGGACCAAAACGCAGCGTGGGTTGAATACATATTTGTTTATTTTAAGAAAGACGAAGACGGGAAAAACTCTTAAACAAACCACAAAACAATAAACGACATGAAAGACTTGTTACTTGAGAACATAAAACAAGACGCAAGAACAGGAAGAACACACGAAGACGAACGAACGAACGAATGAACGAAAACGTCCCGTGTGGCACACACACTGACACAGGAACAATCACCCACAACAAACAGTTAGAAGCAGCTACCTTAATATGGTTCTCATCAGAGGAAACGTAAAACACCTGCCCCTGATTGAGAACCATATCAGGCTAATAACAATGAACCAACATAGAAACACATAACATAGATGCCCCCCACTCACGTCCTGACCAACTAAACAAAGAGCAAAACAAAGGAAAGAAGGTCAGGAACGTGACAATTACAGGCCTCTCTCATCTTTTTAAGGTGGAGAACTTGCAACATTGCTGCTGACTAAATACTTTGTTCCCACTGTAGATATATCCTATATATATACAGTGGGGAGAACAAGTTTATAACACTGGTTTCGGCAGGTTTTCCTACTTACAAAGCATGTAGAGGTTCTGTAATTTTATCATAGGTACACTTTAACTGTGAGAGACGGGGAATCTAAACAAAAAATCCAGAAAATCACATGTAATGATTTTTAAGTAATTAATTTGCATTTTATTGCATGACATAAGTATTGAACCTACCAACCAGTAAGAATTCCGGCTCTCCCAGATCTGTTAGTTTTTCTTTTTAAGAAGCCCTCCTGTTCTACACTCATTCCTGTATTAACTGCACCTGTTTGAACTGCGTTACCGTGTATAAAGACACTGGTCCAGCAACACTCAATCAAAAGACTGCCAACCTCTCCAAATGGCCCAAGACAGAGAGGCTGTGTAAGGACACTCAAGGGATAAAAATTGTAGACGCTACACAAGGCTGGGAATGGGCTACAGGACAGTTATTAGGGCAAGCAGCTTGGTGAGAAGGCAACAACTGTTGGGTGGCATTATTAGAAACGGAAGAAGTTCAAGATGACGGTCAATGGCACCCGGTCTGGGGCTCCATGCAAGATCTCAACCCTCGTGGGGGCATCAATGAGTCATGAGGAAAGGTGAGGGATCAGCCCAGAACTCACAGGCAGGACCTGGTCAAATGAGCTGAAAGAGAGCTGGGACGAAGTCTCAAGAAAAGCATTAGTAACACATGCACGCCGTGCATGTGGCATTAAAATTCTGCAGCGCACCCAGGCAAGGTCCCCCTGCTGCAAGCAGCGCATGTCGCAGGCCCGTCTGAAGTTTGTCCAATGACCATCTGGATGATCCAGAGGAGGAATGGGAGAAGGTATGTGGGTCTGGAGAGACAAAAATAGAGGCTTTTTGGTCTAAACTCCACCTCGGCGGGTGTTCTGGAGGAAGACAGAAGGGATGAGTAACAACCAAGTAACACGCATTCCCAACGGTGAAGCATGGAGGTGGAGACATCGATTCTTTGGGGAGCTTTTCTGCACAGGGGACGAGGACGACTCTACGTATTGAGGGGAGGATGGATGGGGCCATGTATCGCGGATCTTTGGGCCACAACCTCCTTCCCTCAGTAAGAGCAATTGAAAGGATGGGTCCCCGTGCTGGGTCTTTCCAGCATGACAAGCGAATCGAACAGAACAGCGCAGGGCAAACTAAGGAGTGGCTCCGTAAGAAGCATCTCAAGGTCGCTGGAGTGGCCAGACGGCGCTGGGCAGACAGATAGCGCAGACGGCACTGGGCAGACGGGCAGTGCAGGCGGCTCTGGGCAGACGGCAGACTCTGGCCGGCTGAGGCGCACAGTAGGCCTGGTGCGTGGTTCCGGAACTGGTGGTACCGGGCTAAGGACACGCACCTCAATGAGAGTGCGTGGAGGAGGAACAGGGCTCTGGAGACGCACAAGAAGCCTGGTGCGTGGTGTTGGCACTGGTGGTACTGGGCTGGGGCGGGGAGGTGGCGCCGGATATACCGGACCGTGCAGGCGTACTGGCTCCCTTGAGCACCGAGCCTGCCCAACCTTACCTGGTTGAATGCTCC
>NW_019944559.1:20949-25913 GCF_002910315.2 Salvelinus sp. IW2-2015 | reverse complement strand
GGAGGATGGATGGCGGCCATGTATCGCGAGATCTTGGCCAACAACCTCCTCCCTCAGTAAGAGCATTGAAGATGGGTCGTGGCTGGGCTTCCCGCATGACAACGAACTCGAAAACAGACAGCCAGGGCAACTAAGGAGTGGCTCCGTAAGAAGCATCTCAAGTCCTGAGTGCCTAGCCAGTCTCCAGACCTGAACCAATAGAAAATCTTTGGAGGGAGCTGAAAGTCCGTAATGCCCAGCGACAGCCCCGAAACCTGAAAGATCTGGAGAGGGCTTATGGAGGAGTTGAGCCAAAAATCCCTGCTGCAGTGTGTGCAAACCTGGTCAAGAACTACAGGAACGTATATCTCGTATAATTGCAAACAAAGTTCTGTACAAATAATTAAAATATTAAGTTCTGCTTTTCTGATGTATCAAATACTTATGTCATGCAATAAAATGCAAATTAATTACTTAAAAATCATACAATGTGATTTTCTGGATTTTTGTTTTAGATTCCGACTCTCACAGTAGAAGTGTACCTATGATAAAAATGACAGACCTCTACGTGCTTTGTAAGTAGGAAAACCTGCAAAATCGGCAGTGTATCAAATACTTGTTCTCCCCACTGTATATATATATAGGATATATATATATATATAGCCTATAGATATAGATATACAGCCTATAGATATAGAAATAACCTGTAGATATATATTTATAACTTATAGATATAGCCTATAGATATAGATATGACCTATATATATGTTAGCTTAGCAAMCCCCTCCCCCAATGTCTTAGACTGTAAATAATTTAAACAGATAATGCAAAAAATGCAGCTTAAACAGGAATTGGAGTAAACGTCGAAAGAGAGAGAGGTACTGCATGAGAGAAGGGCGATTTGTGTTACTCATTTTAATGTATTTTCATTAGAGGGAACGATATTGTCATCTGGATTATTTGATATGTCCCCTCAGAGAACCCTTTTGAAGATTTGGGTTAAAGTTAAGGACACTACCAGTAGTTGTTTTTCCTTCCACTGCCGAGCCAAACATAGGCTCCAACTACAGAGTGCTCAAAGCTAAAGCTCTGGGAGAGATATGGAACACAGTGACATGCTTAAAGAAATACTAGCGTTTCCAGCTTGCCACCTCAAAGCTCTAGAACACTCTGCAGTCGAAACAGTCGACTCACGATCAACCAACCAGATGGATACATTTTGAAAATCAAACAATTCTAAAAATATGTTGCTTTGCGTCACCCAGCTTCTCTCCTGGGCTCAGAATCAGACGATGGTCCCATCTACATAGACGATGTTATGTAGAGCCCCAGCTAGTCTCGCAGCAGCAGAGATATTTAGGGTTGTCTGTTTTGTTACAGTCAAAAAAAAACACGTGGGTAGATGTACTAGATAAAAGAGCTGACTCTTTTCAAGGGAAAGAAGAGCTGTGGTTCAACATGCACTTGAATTCACAAAAACATTTTCATTTGATTTCACAAACAGTATCAGTCAAAGGCTTGGACACACCTACTCATTCAAAGTTTTTTTTCTGTAAGCTGTCCATCAAGGCAAAGGGTGGCTACTTTGAAGAATCTCAAATATAAAATCAATTTTGATTTGTTTAACACTTTTTTTGGTTTCGACGTGATTCCATATGTGTTATTTCATAGTTTTGATGTCTTCACTGTTATTCTAYAATGTAGAAGATAGTAAAAAATAAAGAAAAAAACGTTTGAATAATTAGGTGTGTCCAAACCTTTGACTGGTACTGTAAATTTGGAGTGAGGTTGGGGAGTATGAGAAGTATTTCTGTCTGTAATAAAGCCTTTTTGTGGGGAAAAAGTAATTCTGATTGGCTGGGCCCGGCTACCCAGTGGGTGGGCCTAGCTGCCAAGTGGGTGGGCATATGAATTCATTTTAATTGACTGAATTCCTTATATGAACTGTAACTCAGTAAAATCTTTGAAATTGTTGCATGTTGCACTTATATATTTGTTGAGTATATTAATATTTAACTTTTACCTTTGGATACAGTCCTGTATTATGAAGGATGGTCGGTTGATTTAAGTTGAAGAATAAGGCTATATCAAATCAGACCTTATTTGAAGAGCATTTACAGTTTTATTTGATTTTGGGCTATTCTTTAACTTAGATTGTTTATTGAGATGGAAATGTGAATCCAACATATCAATCATTAATTTGTAGACAACTGGATATTGAATTGTGAAGAGAGGGAAAATGGGGTGAGGGGATGAGGAAAGAGGAGAAGAGGAGAAGGGAGAAGAGGGATGAGGAGAAGAAGGGATGAGGAGAAGAGGAGAAGAGGAGAAGAGGGAAGAGAAGAAGAGGGGAAGAGAAGAAGGATGAGGAGAAGAGGAGAAGAGAGGGAAGGGATGAGGAGAAGAGGAAAAGAGGAGAGAGGAGAGAGGAGAAGAGAGAAGAGGAGAAGAGGAGAAGAGGAGAAGAGGAGAAGGGGAAGAGGAGAAGAAGGAGAAGAGGAGAGGAAGAAAAAGGGATGAGGAAAGAGGGAGAAGAGGGGAAGATAAGAGAGGGGATGAGGAGAAGAAGGATGAGGAGAAGAGGGAAGAGGGAGAAGGAGAAGAGAAGAAGGGGGGATGAGGAGAAGAAGGATGAGGAGAGAGGAGAAGAGGAGAAGAGGGAAAAAGAAGAGGGGATGAGGAGAAGAAAGGATGAGGAGAAGAGGGAAGAGGGAGAGAGGAGAGAGGGGATGAGGAGAAGAGGGAGAGGAGAAGAGGGGAGAGGGAGAGGAGGAAAGATGAGGAGAAGAAGAGGATGAGGAAGAAGAGGGATGAGGAGAAGTGGAGAAGAGGAGAAGAGGAGAAGAGAGAAGAGGAGAAGAGAGAAGTGAGAAGAGGGGAAGAGGGAAGAGGAGAAGAGGAGAAAAGGAGAAGAGGGGGAAGGGAATAGAAGAAGAGGGGAAGAGAGATGAGGAGAAGAGGGGAAGAGGAGAATAGGAGGAGAAGAGGAGAAGAGGAAGAAGGGGATGAGGAGAAGTGGGATGAGGAGAAGTGGGAGAGAAGAGGGGAAGAGAAAAGAGGGATGAGGAGAAGAGGGGAAGAGGGGAAGAGGAGAAGAGGGGTAGGAAAGAGAGGATGAGGAGAAGAGGGATGAGGAGAAGTGAGAAGAGGAGAAGAGGAAGAGGAGAAGAGGGGAAGAGAGGGAGAGGAGAATAGGAGAAGAGGAGAAAGGAGGAAGAGGGGAAAGGGAATAGAAGAAGAGGGGAAGAGGGAGATGAGGAGAAGAGGGGAAGAGGAGAAGTGGAGGAGAAGAGGAGAAGAAGAGAGAAGATGTGGGATGAGAGAAGAGGGATTGAGAGAAGTGGAGAAGAGGGAAGAGAAGAAGAGGGATGAGGAGAAGAAGGGATGGAGGATAAGGGGAAGAGGAGAAGAGGAGAAGAGGAGAATAGGGAAGAGGAGAGAGGAGAAGAGAAGAAAAGGAGAAGAGGGAGGAGGGGAATAAAAAGAGAGGGAGGAAGAGGAGATGAGGAGAAAGAGGGAAGAGGGGAAGGGAGAAGGGAGAAAGAGATGAGGAGAAGAGGGATGAGGAGAAGAGGGGATGAGGAGAAGAGGAGAAGAGGAGAGAGAGGGGATGAGGAGAAGAGGGGAAGAGAGAAGAGGAGAAGAGGGGATGAGGAGAAGAGGAGAAGAGGAGAAGAGAGAGAAGAGCGAAGAGGGATGAGGAGAAGAGGGGAAGGAGAAGAGGGGATGAGGAGAAGAGGAGAAAGAGGAGAAGGGGGAGGGGGATGAGGAGAAGAGGGGATGAAGAAGAGGTGAAGAGAGAAAGGAGAAGAGGAGAAGGAGGGAAGAGGTGAGGAGAAGAGGAGAAGATGATGAGGAGAAGAGGAGAAGAGGGGAATGAGGAGAAGGGGAAGCGGGGAAGAGAGAGAAGAGGGATGAGGAGAAGAGGATGAGGAGAAGAGGGGATGAGGAGAAGAGGGGAAGAGGGAAGAGGGATGAGGAGAAGAGGAGAAGAGGGATGAGGAGAAGTGGAGAAGAGAGAAGAGGGATGAGGGGATGAGGAGAAGAGGAAAAGAGGAGAAGAGGAGAAGAGGAGAGAGAAGAAGAGGAACGAGAAGAGGAGAAGAGGAGAAGAGGGAAGAGGAGAAAAGGAGAAGAGGGATGAGGAGAAAAAAGGATGAGGAGAAGAGGAGAAGAGGGGAAGATAAGAAGAGGGGATGAGAGAAGAAGGGATGAGGAGAAGAGGGAAGAGGAGAAGAGGAGAAGAGAGAAGGGGGGAGAGGAGAAGAAGGATAGGAGAAGAGAGAAGAGGAGAAGAGGGAAGAGAAGAAGAGGGATGGGAGAAGGAAAGGATGAGGAGAAGAGGGAGAGGAAAGAGGAGAAGAGGATGAGGGGAAGAAGGGATGAGGAGAAGAGGGGAAGAGGGGAGAGAGAGAAGAGGATTAGGAGAAGAGAGGATGAGGAGAAGAGGGATGAGGAGAAGTGGAGAAGAGGAGAAGAGGAGAAGGGGAGAAGAGGAGTAAGAGGAGAAGATGAGAAGAGGGAAGAGGGAAGAGGAGAAGAGGAGAAAAGGAGAAGAGGGGAGAAGGGAATAGAAGAAGAGGGGAAGAGGAGATGAGGAGAGAAGAGGGAGAGAGAGAAGTGAGAGGAGAAAGAGGAGAAGAGAGAGAAGAGGGATGAGGAGAATGGGATGAGAGAAAGTGGAGAAGAGGGGAAGAGAAGAAGAGGGATGAGGAGAAGAGGGAAGAGGGGAAAGAGGAGAAGAGGGGAGTGAGAGAAGAGAGGATGAGAGAAGAGGGGATGAGGAGAAGTGAGAGAGGAGAAGAGGAGAAGAGGGAAGAGGGAAGAGGGAAGAGGAGAAATAGGAGAAGAGTGAGAAAGGAAAGAGAAGAGGGAGAAGGGGATAGAGAAGAGGGGAAGAGGAGATGGGAGAGGGGAAGAGGAGAAGTGGAGGAGAAGAGGAGAAAGAGAGAAGAGGGGATAGAAAGAGGAGAAGAACTCTCTCT
>NW_019944559.1:4789-15614 GCF_002910315.2 Salvelinus sp. IW2-2015 | reverse complement strand
GAGGAGAAGAGGGGATGAGGAGAAGTGGAGAAGAGGAGAAGAGGAGAAGAGGGGAAGAGGAGAAGAGGGGAAGAGGAGAAGAGGAGAAGAGGAGAAGAGGAGAAGAGGAGAGGAGGGGATGAGGGGGGGTGTTGCCGTCTCTTTCCTTTGTTTGTCTTGTCAGGGCGGCTCACATCAAACATGTCAACCAATCAATGGTCCAATTAGACTGGTCTGAGGTTGGTTTTCAGGCCTCAGAAGTGAGACAGGCCAGGTGTGTGTGTGTGTGTCTGTGTCGTGTCCCTCAGGCTGTGTATCAAATGCTACCCTATTCCCTATTATACCCTGGTCAAGAGTAGTGCACTATGTAGGGAATAAGGTACTGTTTGGGATGCAGGGGTTAGTCCACTGTTATCAGTTAACAACATCATCCAGCCAGCCACACAATGGCACCTGGTGTGAGAGAGGAGCAGAACAGAGAGAAGGAGCCCAGCATCTAGGATAAACTGTATACCGGTAGCACCAGCCACAAAACACACAACAAAAGTTTTTTGGGCATTTCTCCCTTTGAAAAATCTCAGACAAAAACATGTAACGTAAGCTAACCCCATTCCGTACAAATGTGCGCAAGCGCGACTTTCAAAGGAGGCTGCAAAGAAAACGAMTGGGACTGTAGCGACTGTGTTGACATCAACATCTGAGGTGTGAACTACGTTTCTATTCAAGCRTTGATTGACATGGTAATGGACCAATAGTATTGGAGAAATTTTGAAAAAAACTGACCCCTCCGACGCTGTACGTTACATCGTGACGTGTCACGGCGTAACGTACAGCACGCATAAAGCAACTCATTCGGTCTTACAGCCTCTCTCCACCAGGTGTAGCACTTCTCTCGCCGTTTAAAAACAAGAAAGGGGACAGGGACAGGGTAAGGGGGGGGGGGATACCTAGTCATTTTTTGCGTCATCACTGCAAGCTAGCATCATTCTCAAAAGCCGCTGTTTACTTCTGAAGATCACTTTAGCACCGCCCTAAAAACTCGATTCAAATTCGACACAAACCTTCAAATAGGTGACACATTACATTAACTCTTTATAGTGTTTTATTTACATTTTAGAGGGGATAAGTTGGACAGATCGAGTGAAAAAAAGCTGTTTCCCCACACGACATCTCTCCTTAACACTATCACGCAAAAGTTTTATTTCCCCACCCGCCATTTTTAAAAAGACCCGACGGAGCTCATTGCCTTCTTGAATCATGCAGAGAAGGGCATCATGAAGGKTCTCGTCATTGATTTTGTTGGAAAGGGGAGAAATTGTGCTTTACAAATGGTATTGACATTACAGTTGATCTGGAAGTTTTACGTTTTTTGGGCTCTAAAATAAGGTCAATAGTACRGACCAAGGCGATGTACAAAAGTGAGTTAGTTTACGTTATGTCTTCTTAAAGTTTAAATTAAAGTTTCAAGTTGTATTAGTTGTATGTAAAGGATACGCATGGTGTATACTGTCCGTTTCAAATGCTTCTTTGCAGCATTGAATGAGTCATTTTGACAAAAAACATTGGATATATGTTGCCCTTAGAGTTGTGCAAAGTTGTTAGAATCTTAGTCCAAGTGATCCACAGATGTAATGGTGCTTCCACCAATATTAACTCTGGGGGGCAAAGACTTGTCCATTTATAAAATTTCAGTATTGTTATTTTTTATTTTTTTATCTGGTAAATATTCCATAACTTTCTTTCATTTTGAAAATGTGGAATAGGTTGTCTAAATTTGCATGTAATCATGTAATCCCTTTTAAGATTGAATTTTAAGGCAGAAAAATGTGTGTGTGTGTGTGTGTATACTGCATGTGTGTTTCTGAGTATGGGCTTTGTGTGTGTGTGTGTGTGTGTGTGTGTGTGTGTGTGTGTGTGTGTGTGTGTGTGGTGTGTGTGTGTGTGTGTGTGTGTGTGTGTGTTGTGTGTGTGTGTGTTGTGGGTTGTGTGTGTGTGTGTGTGTGTGTCTGTGTGGTTGCAGTCTGATGGCCTGGTAATAGGAAGCTGTTTACATCGTGATGCCCCTCGTCGATGAGGATGGGGGCTTTGCTCCCTCCTCTGTCTCCTGTAAGTCCACGATCAGCCGCTACCCTTGTATGTCATCAGAACTTGATGATTGAAGTTGGAGTCATACGCTAGCCACGCAGTCATAGGTAAACAGGAAGTACAGGAGGGGCTGAGGAATAACCCCTAGGGGGCCCCATGTTTAAGATTCGTGTGGTCAGAGATGTTGTTGCCTATTCTCCCACCTTGGCGGTGCGTCCATCAGGAAGCTAGGATGCAGTTTTACAGGGAGGGGTTCAGACCGGGGCCCTGAGTTTAGTGATGAGCTTGGAGGGCACTATTCGTGAAAGCAGAGCCTGTGACTGAAAATCATTACTCACGTAGGTATTCCTCATGTCCGGTGGAACAGGGCAGTGTACTGGGTCTATGGGTGTGGGACAAACGTGGAGGTAATATGGTGGAACAGGGCGGTGTACTGGGTCCTTGGTGTCGGACAGGGTGGGAGGTAATAATGGTTGAAGGGTGGTGTACTGGGTCTACACGGTGTCCGGACAAGGTGGAGTAATATGGTTGGAACAGGGCGGTGTATGGGTCTATGGTGTCGGAACAAGGTGGAGTAATATGGTGGAACAGGGCGGTGTACTGGTCTATGCGGTGTTCGGACAACGGTGGAGGTAATATGGTGGAACAGGGAGGTGTACTGAGGTCGTATGGTGTCCGGACAAGGTGGAGGTAATATGGTGGAACAGGGCGTGTACTGGGGTCGTACGGTTTGTCGGACAAGGTGGACGTAAGATTGCTGGAACCAGGGCGTTTGTACTGGGTCTATGGTGTCGGACAAGGTGGAGGTAATTATGGTGGAACAGGGGCGGGTGTACTGGGTTATGGTGTCGGGACAAGGTGGAGGTAATATGGGTGGACAGGGCGTTGCTGTACTGGGTCTATGGTGTCGGACAAGTGGAGGTAATATGGTCCTTGACCGAGCCTCTCAAAATCACTTCATGATGACCAGAAGTGAGTGAATAGGGTCAGTGTGCTCTGACATGGAAAAGGACAGACCTTGTTACATGCGCTGAGTTAAAAATGTAGGTTTTTACAAACGGCTCGTTAAACTGGCCAGATTGTATTTGAGGGTGTAGCAGCTACAACTTGGTATTTGATTAGGTTTGATGTCAGTCATCAGGTTTGTGAGCGAAGGAAAAACAGGAATTGGCAATTGATAATCACAGAAAACAGACAGTGTTCCAATTCCGGCCTGATATCTTGTCTCTATATTTATGTAGATAATGCTGAAGTGTACAATTGCTATTTTATCAGGGACTGTAGTCTTCCAGAATTGGAACGTGGTCTGTGCACAAGAACAACAAATATTATATAATATTATATTAGACAATATTTCTGGGCGGCCTTGGAGACATTTGTTTGTTCATTTCCTGCTTTAGACTGAGGATTAGGGATTTATGTGTTGGGAGAATCACAGGATGACAGGGCCATACAGAATAACAGGATGGACAGGGCCATACAAGACTTCACAGGATGACAGGCCATGCAGTACTTCACAGAGTCAGCCGCCATGCAGTACTTCACAGGATGACAGGGCCATACAGCTACTTCAACAGGATGACGAGGCCATACAGTACTTCACAAGATGAAAGGCCATGCAGTACTTCACAGGATGTCAGGCCAGGCAGTGACTTCACAGGATGACAGGCCATGCAGAATCAGCAGGATGACAGGGCCATGCAGAATCACAGGATGACAGGCCATGCAGAATCACAGGGATGTCAGGCCATGCAGGAATCACAGGATGTCAGGCCATTGCAGAATCACATGCATGACAGGCCATGCAGAATCACAGGATGTCAGGCCATGCCAGAATCACAGGATGTCAGGCCATGCCCAGAATCACCAGGATGACAGGCCATGCAGAATGCACAGGATGTCAGGCCATGGCAGAATCACAGGATGTCAGGCCATTGCAGAATCACGAGAGATGTCAGGCCATGCAGAAAATCCCCCAACCAAGGATGACAGGCCATGCAGAATCACAGGATGGCCAGCCATGCAGTACTCCACAGGATGACATGCCCATGCAGTGAGCCACAGGATTGACAATGCCATGCAGTACTTTCACAGGATTGACAGCCATACAGTACTCCCACAGGATGACAGCCATGCAAGCTACTTCACAGCGGTGGCAGCCATGCAGATCCACAGGAGACAGGCCATACAGTACTTTCACAGATGGACAGGCCATACAGTACTCACAGGGATGACAGGCCCATACAGTACTTCACAGGATGGACAGGCCATACAGTACTCCACAGGATGACAGGCCATTACAGTACATCAAACGGATGACAGCGGCCATTACAGACTTCACAGGATGAACAGGCCATACAGTACTTCACAGGAGACAGGCCATACAGTGTTACTCAACAGGTTGACAGGCCATACAGTTACTTCACAGGATGACAGGCTATACAAGATTACTCCACCAGGATGACAGGGCCATGCAGGTGACTCCACCAGGATGACAGGCCATGCAGTACTCCACAGGATCTGACAGGCATTGCAGTACTTCACCAGAGATGACAGGCGCCATACAGTAACTCCACCAGGATGCAGCGCCATGCAGTACTTCACAGGATGACAGGCCATGCAGTACTTCACAGGATGACAGGCCATGCAGTGACTCCACAGGATGACGGCCATGCATACTCCACAGGATGACCAGGCCAGCAGTGACTTCACAGGATGACAGGCCATGCAAGAACTTCACAGGTGGCAGGCCCATGCAATACTTCAACAAGGTGGCAGGCCTACAGTACCTTACAGGATGACAGGCCATGCCAGTTACTTCACAGGGATGGACAGGCCATGCAGTTATTCACAGGATGGACAGGCCATGCAGAACTTCACAGGGATGGCAGCCATGCAGTACTTCACAGGGTGAGGCACATACAGTACGTGCCACAGGATGACATGCCACGCAGTTACTCCACAGAGATGACAGGCCATGCAGTACTCCACAGGATGGACAGGCCAGACAGTACTCACAAGTATGAACTGACCTCTAGAGCCGATACTGTTCCAAGTCAGGTAAGCGCCTTTGACAGCAAAGGAAGAGGAGTCCAAAGGCCCATACAGTAACTGCCTACAGCCGACTCTGGGAAGATAATTCCGGAAGCTATTGAGCAGTACTTCAACAGGATGACAGGCCCATACAGATTGAACTGTCTGTCAACAGCATATTTCTCGCACAGGCCCAGAGGTGACGCAGTACCGTTATTCATCTTAGCGATTGCGTGACAGGCCAATGCTTACAGCATTATGTACATTCCGAAACTCGACCCTGAAATCCTGAGATTTCCCAGTTCCCTGGAGTTTCAGTTGTTTTGAAAAGTGTCAAAGTCATCCTGGATGTGGTGGCAGCAGCAGGCAGTGCACGCGTATATGATATAGAAACAGTGGTAATTCGATATGTTCAAGCCAGTGTCAAAAGAAGAACACGTTTCTATAACCCACCAGAGCATTAGTACAACCCGGCACACCATCCCTCCAATGACGAATATCAGACCTAGAGGACTAGTGATTGGCCAATGGTATACAGCCGACCCATTGCTAATTTCACTGTCTCACACAAGACCGACCCTCGAGCCTAGTGTTGCAAGTACTTTCGCGAACATTGGTCCAACTTGACAGGCCATGTTGCAGTTAGCTCTTACGGAGTCAACGGGTGACAGGCCATTCGCCATAGTAGCCTACCCGCAGGAAGAGTTTACATCGAGCCATGACCTCTCTTCAATTTCTCGTCATACTAGAGCATGAGACATTCTATGCAAAGAGGATTTGGCCAGTAGATGGTTCGATTTGATTCATGATGATGACAGCTAGCGCGCTACTAAGATTTTGAGAGTATGATGTTGACATGATCAGTCCAGTCAAAGCTACTGTAATAAACTGAGTTTGACTTTTATGCTGGGGCCAATGACCTTGAGCCTTACTGAGTTCGGAGGCATGCAGGCACTTCTAATTGACAGCGTGATCTCTTCGACGCCAGCGCCAACCGGCGTTTGAAATTCTCTTTGGGGTCGCCACCTGAGTCAATAACGTACCAGTCGGATTTGAAGTACTAATCACAGATAGCGATGCAGGAATGCCCTTGCTGATTTAAACTTGTGCATAAGTACCTCGGACAGGGCAACATTTTACAATACATTCTACATCATATACATGTAGCTAAATGTTCACTCAATAGATGGTTCTCCAATCAACGGTGTTTCCCGCATATAGAATACCTTAGGCATTGGATTGATATGTAATTGTTTACACTGTGCAACAATAGACAACATAGATGAGCTAGTTAAACTGTACCACAGCGACGTAACATTGTGTGAGAGTTTGTTTTACCAGAAGAGCAGGATTCGCTAGCCCTTTGCCTCTCATAACAAGTTAACTGTACAAGCAGATTCACAGTGTCGGTCTGTTCTTATCTGTTTCTGCTCTTAACCTTTGGAATGCTGTGCATACCTCTGGCCATGTGCCTTCGTTTTGTTACAGATGACTGTTGTATGATATATTCTAATCACACTGCATTGCCATGCTCTATCAACAGAAGGGTCGCTGGACTTCGCCTAAACCTGTTAGATTGTACTCTCTACTCGCTCTTCTTCGCTTTACAAGGGCCCTATCTCATAAACTCCATTAGATATCACTAAACTGTATTGCTAGGTGTGACCATGTAGAGTAGACACCTGGAGGTGAGCAGCCCCTTAATCCACCAGTTCACCTGGATGGTGTGAACTTCTTGAGGTTGATCCAACGGTTGCTCCACTGAGAATTGGAGCGAGGGTACATCTAGTACTCTCTTAGATTTACTTGTCCAACACATGCGTATTGCCCAGAACAAAGTACTATTATACGATGTGCATCTGTATGTTCTGGTTTGCTGTATGATCAGTTGGCCGACAATTTTAAAGGCTTGGTATGTGGACTTCACAGGGGACGATGAACAGGCCAGCTACTTCAACAGTGATGACAGGCCATACCAGTACTCCACAGGATGACCAGGCCATGGCAGTACTTCACAGGCTGAACAGGCCATGCAGAATAACAGGATGTCAGGCCATGCGAGTACTCCACAGGATGACAGGCCATGCCAGTACTTCACCAGGATGACAGGCCATACAGTACTTCACAGGATGACAGGCCATACAGTACTCCACAGGATGACACCATGAGTACTCCACAGGATGACAGGCCATGCAGTTACTTCACAGGATGACAGGCCGATGCAGACTTCACAGGATTGACAGGCCACTACTCAGATTTGTTCACAGATGGGCCCAGGCGTGTCTGAGCTTTAACTTCAGCAGCATACCTTCGTTATCGACTCAACGAGGTGGTATAAAATCAAGCACACCCAGTCATGCAACTCCATAGACAAAACATTGGAGCGTAATGGCCTTACCTGAAAGAAGGCCTAGGGATTTTTGCACGAGTGTCAACCTCTACTTATAGCAAGTGTGCAATGACCCTTAGTGCGCCAACAAGTCAGTTTGTCCATTAACGATACTTCAGCAAGAGCGCTTGATGAAACCTGGCCGTCCAGAGGATGGGATCATGCGCAGCTGAACTTCACCTTCTAAACAAGGATGTACCTTCACACTGAACGCATATGAAAGCGCAAGCATAGCAGCACAAGACAGATCACTTCACAGCAGGAGTGGCATTGGACAATCTCAGATTGTCCGTGAGTGGCCACCCAGAGCCCCAGACATCTGAACGGGTGAGCCGAGTCAAGCCTCTTATCAGAAGAACCTTCTGATACACAATAGGCTGTGCAGCAATGCTGCCCATCCTACCTGACAGAGCGTGTGAGATTGACGAGGATCTGCACGAGAGGCAAGCAACTTTAGCTTAACAAAGATCACCCATTCAATACCGAAGACTCAGGGCTGCTGAGAGACTCAGGGCCTGCACATCTCAATCATAACCATGTGTATACTTTTGCATCACAGAATGCCGCCAAATACAAAATGTAGAAGTTTACCGTGAGGTAGATGACCAGTGTCTTTCACAAAGCCCCTTAAACCAACAGTGCAGTTCCTAGGAAACGTGACTCTTACAGAAAATGATTTACCCATAGTAGGACTAACAGTTAAAAAGTAATTAATAAAAAGTAAGCACAATAAGTGAGATACACATGGTCAACGAGGACTATATTAACAGGGGTACACTGTCACAGCGATGGCAGGCCCATTAGGCTACGAGTACTCATACGTGTGTTCCACTAGGCCAGGGGTGACAGGGGTTAAGTGAGAGGCAGGGGTAACACTATTTAGCATATTAGGGGGGGTGTAATGGACTGATGCATGAGACCAATAAACACAAGTTAGACCTTCAAGCACCCAGTGAACAAAAGGGGAGTGGGTGCCAACTTGTAGAATTGTCCCACGAGTACTTCACCGGATGAACAGGCCAATGCAAGGACTTTACAGGATGGCAGGCCAATACAGTACTTCCACAGGATGACAGGCCATCGCAGTACCTCCACAGGTGAGGACAGGCCATGCAGACTTCACAGGATGGACAGGCCATGTAGTCGGCCGAGATTCGATAACTTGTGTCGCAGTCTCAGGCAACGAGTCTGGATGGCTTCTCGAGGGTGGGTCAGCTGTGAGTAAAGCCTTTTGGTCCTAGAGTGGCACTCCGACTTCACAGGGTACCGCTGACTCGAACAGCGCCATGACTAGGCAGCCGAGTAGAGAAAACCTACTCACAGTATTAAACTTGGGTGACTGGAGTCTCTGACAAATTTGTGTGATGGCGAGCGTTCTCCCCACTGACACCGTTGCGCTCTAATTGTATAGGTTCACTCACAGCGTGAGGCTATGAGGAAGGCCATTGGGCCCACTGAGCGGTGTTACGGGGCCGTTCGTAGCACTTCACGGACTACCCGCTGTTACCGCCTTACCCGGTAGGATGGCCGAGCATTGTTGCCCAATGCGCAGGCAGTGAGGTACAGGCCATGCATAACTTCACAGGGATTGACAGGCCATACAGTACTCCACAGGATGACAGGCCATGCAGTACTTCACAGATTGAACAGGCCATACAGTACCTCCAACAGGATTGACAGGCCATGCAGACTTCACAGGATGGACAGTGCCATGCCAGTTACTTCACAGAGATGACAGGCCAACATAACTCCAACAGGATTGACAGGCCATGCGTACTTCACAGGCTGACAGGCCATGCAGAATAACAGGATGTCAGGCCATGCAGGACTCCACAGATGACCAGGCATGCAGTACTTCACAGGATGACAGGGCCCAACAGACTTCACAGGATGACAGGGCCAACAAGTACTCCACAGATGACAGGGCCTGCAGTACTCCACAGTAGGAGCAGGCCATGCTCAGTACTTCACAGGATGACAGGCCATGCAGTAACTTCACAGCGTGATGGACAGGGCCATTACATTACTTCACAGGATGGCAGGCCTTACATACTTCACAGGTGGCAGGCCATGCAGTACTCACAGGATGACAGCCATACAGTACTTCACAGGATGACAGCCCAACAGTACTTCACAGGTGACAGCCAACAGTACTTCAACAGGGTGGCAGGCCATACAGTACTTCACAGGATGACAGGCCATACAGTACTTCACAAGGTGGCAGGCCATGCAGTCTTCACAGTGCAACCAGTCAGGATTGCTCTCGATGGGTGGAGCTGTAGAACCTTTTGAGGATCTGAGGACCCAGTGCAAAATCTTTTCAGTCTCCTGAGGGGAAAAGGTTTTGTCGTGCCCTCTTCACACTGTATTGGTATCTTTACATTTTTTAAGTCATTTAGCGACGCTCTTGTCCAGAGCGACTTACAAATTGGTTGCATTACACATAATATGATAGCCAGTGGAACACCACCTTTACCAATAGTGCATCTAACTCTTTTAAGGGAGGGGGGGGTAGAAGGATTACGATCGCTATCGAGATATTCCTTAAAGAGGTGGGGTTTCCAGGGTGTCTCCGGAAGTGTGAGGTGAGTGACTCCCACGGCACCTCACGGCGTCAGTACGTTTGCAAGCGAGAGTTTGTGATGATCCCCAGCAGTCCGAGGTGTGCTACCAGAGCAGCGGAACAGTTTTGACGGGGCTGGAGCGGAGAAAGACTTCATAGCCAACTCCTCAGAGGTAGGGAGAGCGAGCAGGCCAGAGGTGGAAATGAACGCAAAGTGCCCTTGGTATGTTTGGACCATGACGTTCTTGGTGATGTGGACACAAGGAACTTGAAACTCGCTCGACGACCTCGTCCCAGGCACACATACGCCTCATCGAGATTGTTTAAATAGGTGTGCAGGCCATGAGTGTCGCCTGCATTATACCAATAATAAATCCACGATCAGCTCCTTATGTCAAATTACTCACAGTTGAGGAGAAGAGGTATGTTGAGTCCTGGCACCCACATACCGGTTCTGACTGACCTCTCCCACTTGGCCAACGTGGATGCGGAGGCGTTTGTTCTGTTTCCGTGCGCACAAGCGAGGTCCCATTACACGAACAAGTAAATAGATCGAGAACATTCAGTTGGGTGGAAGAACTTGCACTGGCCTGAACAAGAGCCCTCACACTCATAACCCCACTCGAACACTTCTGTCGGTATGACACTGTAACGCGACTGCAGCCAGGCCTACGCCCAACATCCCGGTCCGACCTCACTAATGCTCGGGTCGGCTGAATGCTCCCCAGCAATAGTTCCACACAAGTCTAGTAGAAGCTCTTCATCTCTTTCTCTTC
>NW_019944559.1:0-1828 GCF_002910315.2 Salvelinus sp. IW2-2015 | reverse complement strand
AGACAGAAAGAGAGAGGTCTGCTGGTGGCTGGTGCTGCTCCACTGTCTGCCACCTATAGGTAGAGGGACAGGAGTTACTGCCTCTGCCCCGAACCAACCTGGGGCTGGGACACACACCTGCCCGCCTGGGACACACACTTATACACACATACACATGCCATACACATGTCGATACACACACAGATTTACCCACACCCACACACAACCTCTCCCATACACACACACACACAAAACCAGGCAAGTTAAATATTCTAGTCAGGCTGAACAGCATGCATGCAGGCAATCTCGTTATTCAACCCACTCACACACACTTTCACCCACCCACCACCACAGACATTACATTACAAACCTTAGAAAACAAATAACATAACCACATACACAATACACAGAAATACACACAAAGACACACTTACACCACACATACACACACATGATGATATACAGTTTCATTTCTTATAGCTCACTGCAAGCATAGCTGCCCCAAACCTCATTTTTATATCAACAGGGAATCTAACTTTGAGAATTTGCTACGTATGATCCATGAACCTTTGACTCAAGTCACTCCAACACAACACTCTAACACCTATATTTGGAAAAAATTAATTTCTTGCCTGGTAGCATGGAGAGCTTTGACTTTTAAACATGCAGTGATGTGGTACAGTAAGCATGGTAGGTTCTCTTTAGATGCTAGAAAAACTATCCACTAGGAAACTGTCTGCAGGTGTACATGCAACCATCATGTTGACTGGAGTATGGAGCAGACCCAGATACAGTCAGCACAACAGACAGCATCTGAACAAGTGGACGGTGCCAAAGCTGCTTTCTGAGTCTGCTCTCTTCCACACTAACTCACATTTCAGTARGGTGTACTTAATAGCTACTGTATGAGAAATGACCTGAGAGATAGCCAAGTAAATAAAATGTCAAATTCAAGGTCAAGATGGCTATAGATACCACAAATAAAAAAACTTTWAAAACTATTGTGCAGTAGCTACTGTACTTCTCTGCTAATACATTACCAAGAATGTATACTAATGAATAGATATGACCATGAGTAACATAAAGATACAGTATTTTGAATCAGACAAATAAACCCAGTAAAGAATGGATATATAGTCTATAAAGTGGTAGAAATGAATTGATTACATACTGGCATGAACTGAGAGAAGAGTATAGATTTAGCAAGAGGTAGAAAAGACAGGAGAGATGTGGAGGGAGGGGTGAAGTGTATATTTGTGTGTGTGTGTGTGTGTCTGTGTGTGCGGGACTGCGTATGCGTGTGTGTGCGAGCGGGCGGAAGAACACTATGTGTGTGTGTGTATACATGAGAGAGAGAGGTGCAACATGAGTCATTGTTGGCACTAAGTTATGCTGAATGTACAGTGGGTATTAGTGACACCAGCTGGCCTCCTGGACCTCTCATCTCTCAGCCTTAAATGACAGCATAACCTTTCCGACATCCCACTCAGAAGGTCAGAGGACTGTGTGTACGTGGGTCATAAGTTAAACACATTTACGTTAGGGTGGCAGGTAGCCTAGCAGTTAAGAGCTTTGGGCCAGTAACCGAAAGGTTGCTGGTTCAAATGCCCGAGCTGACTAGGTGAAACGTCGGTTGATGTGCCCTTTAGCAAGGCACTTAACCCTAGCTGCTCTGGATAAGAGTGTCTGCTAAATGACTAAAATATTAGTGGGACACATAACAAGTATCCTTCAATATGCATCCTTCATAAACAAGTATCCTTCAATATGCATCGTTCATAACAAGTATCCTTCAATATGCATCCTTCATAACAAGTATCTTCGATATGCATCCTTCATAACAAGTATC
>NW_019944558.1:54155-68460 GCF_002910315.2 Salvelinus sp. IW2-2015 | reverse complement strand
ACGAGTCCTGGTTTTGTCTCACCAGGGGTGATGGTCAGATTCGCGTATATCGTTGAAGGAATGAGCATTCCACTGAGGCCTGTACTCTGGAGCAGGATCGATTTGGAGGTGGAGGGTCCGTCATGGTCTGGGGCGCTGTGTCACAGCATCATCGGACTGAGCTTGTTGTCATTGCAGGCAATCTCAACACTGTGCGTTACAGGGAAGACATCCTCCTCCCTCATGTGGTACCCTTCCTGCAGGCTCATCTTGACATGACCCTCCAGCATGACAATGCCACCAGCCATAGTGCTCGTTCTGTGTGAGATTTCCTGCTAGACAGGAATGTCAGCGTTCTGCCACGGCCAGCAAAGAGCCCGGATCTCAATCCCATTAAGCACATATGGAACCTGTTGAATCGGAGGGTGAGGGCTAGGGCCATTCCCCCCAGAAATGTCTGGGAACTTGCAGGTGCCTTGGTGGAAGAGTGGGGTAACATCTCACAGCAAGAACTGGCAAATCTGGTGCCGTCCATGAGGAGGAGATGCACTGCAGTACTTAATGCAGCTGGTGGCCACAACAGATACTGACTGTTACTTTTGATTTTGACCCTCCCTTTGTTCAGGGACACATTATTCCAGTTCAGGTTAGTCACATGTCTGTGGAACTTGTTCAGTTTATGTCTTAGTTGTGGAATCTTGTTATGTTCATACAAATATTTACACATGTTAAGTTTGCTGAAAATAAATGCAGTTGACAGTGAGAGGATGTTTCTTTTTTGCTGAGTATATATAAGAGGGATACAACCATCCCAGGTCTGCAGATTTTGCTGCGAAGACGGTGTCACACCTTGATTTGTGTCACCTGTCTTTCTGATTGTCTCCACCTCCCTCCAGGTGTCGCCCATCTTCCCCATTATCCCCTGTGTATTTATACCTGTGTTCTCCTTTTGTCTGTTGCCAGTTCGTTTTGTTCCGTCAAGCCTACCAGCGGTTTCCCCTCTGCTCCTGTCTCTCGATTGTTCCTGTTTCCTAGTTTTACCGGTGTTGACCATTCTGCCTGCCCTGAGCCTGCCTGCCATCCTGTACCTTTGCCCCACCTTTCTGAATTACTGACCTTTGCCTGCCCTGAGCCTGCCTGCCGTCCTGTACCTTTGCCCCACCTTTCTGAATTACTGACCTTTGCCTGCCCTGAGCCTGCCTGCCGTCCTGTACCTTTGCCCCACCTATCTGGATTACCGACCTCTGCCTATCCAGGACCTGCTTTTTCCTGCCCATGTTCGATTAATAAACTGTTGTTACTTCGACGTTGTCTGCATCTGGGTCTTTTTCCTGAAACGTGGTACTGTCCATATGTAGCTTGCTTTTGGTCGCAGGTTCAAGAATGGCTGAATAATTGCAACATTCACCTGGAGCTAACTCTGCAAATAGCACTGCTGAGTGACTTTAAAAAGTCATAGTCAATCGATCAATAATGTAATAATACTCTTAGCAATTTTTTTATTTTAATTTACAATCAGCAGAATCTATGAGAATAGAAAGGTTCAGAACTTTTGTGAAACAGCACAGTTGAAAAATATATGGAAAATAGAAATCCAAACTGGATGGTGTTTAGAGATAGATGGGAGGGGTTGAGGGTAGCTGATGGATGGGACTAAAAACAAACAAAATATAAATATTGTGAAATATACTGTGTCCGTAAAATATGTACAATATATGTACAGTTCAAGTCGGAAGTTTACATACACAAATTTCTTGTTAACAATCTATAGTTTTGGCAAGTTGGTTAGGACATCTACTTTGTGCATGACACAAGTAATTTTTCCAACAATTGTTTACAATTGTTATTTCACTTATAATTCACTGTATCACAATTCCAGTGGGTCAGAAGTTTACATATACTAATTTGACTGTGCCTTTAAACAGCTTGGAAAATTCCAGAAAAGGATGTCATGGCTTTAGAAGCTTCTGATAGGCTAATTGACATAATTTGAGTCAATTGGAGGTGTACCTGTGGATGTATTTCAAGGCTGCTTCAAATCAGTGCTCTTTGCTTGACATTATGGCAAAACAAAAGAATCAGCCAATACCTCAGAAAAATAATTGTAGACCTCCACAAGTCTGGTTCATCCTTGGGAGCAATTGCCAAACGCCTGAAGGTACCACGTTCATCTGTACAAACAATAGTACGCAAGAATAAACACCATGGGACCACACATCAGTCATAGCGCTCGAAAGGAAGAAGCCACTGCTCCAAAACAGCCATAAAAAAGCCAGACTACGGTTTGCAACTGCACATGGGGACAAATCGTACTTATTGGAGAAAGGTCCTCTGGCTGATGAAACAAAAATAGAACTGTTTGGCAATAATGACCATCATTATGTTTGGAGGAAAAAAGGGGACGCTTGCAAGCCAAAGAACACATCCCAACCGTGAAGCACGGGTGGCAGTATCATGTTGTCGGGGTGCTTTGCTGCAGGAGGGACTGGTGCACTTACAAAATAGATGGCATGATGAGGGAGGAAAATGATTTGGATATATTGAAGCAACATCTCAAGACATCAGTCAGGAAGTTAAAGCTTGGTTGCAAATGGGTCTTCCAAAGGACAATGACCCCAAGCATACTTCCAAAGTTGTGGCAAATGGCTTAAGGACAACAAAGTCAAGGTATTGGAGTGGCCATCACAGAAGACAAAGCCTGACCTCAATCCCATAGAACATTTTGGGCAGAACTTGAAAAAGTGTGGTGCGAGCAGGAGGCCTACAAAACCTGATCCAGTTACCAGCTTGTCAGAAGGAATGTGGGCCAAAAATTCACCAACATATTATTGTGGGAAGCTTGTGGAATGCTTCATTTGACCCAAGTTAAACAATTGAAAGGCAATACTACCAAATACTAAGTGAGTGTATGTAAACTTCTGACCCACTGGGAATGTGATGAAAGAAATAAAAGCTGAAATAAATCATTCTCTCTACTATTATTCTGACATTTCACATTCTTAAAATAAAGTGGTGATCCTAACTGACCTAAGACAGGGAATTTTTTACTAGGATTAAATGTCATGAATTGTGAAAAACTGAGTTTAAATGTATTTGGCTAAGGTGTGTGTAAACTTCAACTGTATAAGCTGGAAGTAGAAGCCTAAGTGTTGTTGTCCATTAGTTCACTCCAATTAGGGGATTGGAGATGATTGGGGATTGGAGATTATGCAGACAATTACATCGATGGAAGCCACAATCTTATCTGCAATATTACATCTGATCTACCCCCTAAAAAAACAAAAAACTAAAACCAAGGAGACAGGAGTGTGTGTGAGTGTGTATAGTACGTTCAGAAACTATTCAGACCTCTTCCCTTTTTCCACTTTTTGTTACGTTACATCCTTTTCCTAAAAGGGATTAAGTAAAAACAAATCCTTATCAATCTACACACAATACACCATAATGAAAAAGCTAAAACAGATTTTTTGAAATGTTTGCACATTTATTACAAATAAAAAACAAATACCTTATTTACAAAATATTCAGACTGTTTGCTATGAGACTTGAAATTGAGCACAGGTGCGTCCTGTTTCCATTGATCATCCTTGAGATGTTTCTAGAACATGATTGAAGTTCACCTGTGATAAATTCAATTGATTGAACATGATTTGGAAAGGCACTGTGACGTTCGTCGTTGGGAGAAAGAGAGGAGGACCAAGGTGCAGCGTGGTATGTATTCATTATCTCTTTTAATGAAAACGAATACTCGAACAAAAACAACAAAACACGAGAACGAAACGAAACAGTCCTGAACGGTGAAAATACAAAACACAGAACAGAAAATAATCACCCACGAAACARWMGTGGAAAAATGCTACCTAAGTATGATTCTCAATCAGAGACAACTAACGACACCTGCCTCTGATTGAGAACCATACCAGGCCAAACGCAAAACACAACATAGAAAAACGAACATAGACAACCCACCCAACTCACGCCCTGAACATACTAAAACAAAGACATAACAAAAGAACTAAGGTCAGAACGTGACAGTACCCCCCCCCCCCAAAGGTGCGAACTCCGGCCGCAAAACCTGAACCTCTGGCGCGGGACGTGGACCCCACTCCACCATCGTCTTAGCCCGCTTAAGTGGCGTCTTTGGCGAGGCGACCCTCGCCGCTGACCTTGGACTGGGGACCCTAATAAAGGGCACCACTGGACTGAGGGGCGCCTCTGGACTGAGGGGTGCCTCTGGACTGAGGGGCAGCTCCGGACTGAGGGGCAGCTCCGGACTGAGGGGCAGCTCCGGACTGAGGGGCAGCTCCGGACTGAGGGGCAGCTCCGGACTGAGGGGCAGCCCCGGACTGAAGGGCGGCTCAGGCGCTCTGGACTGAAGGGGGCTCAGGCGGCCTCTGGACTGAGGCGGCTCAGGCGGCTCAGGACAGACGGGCGGCTCAGGCGGCTCAGGACAGACGGGCGGCTCTGGCAGCTCTGGGCATGAGGAAGACTCTGGCAGCACTGAACAGGCGGGAGCAAATGTAGGGAGGAGACGGAGAGACAGCCTGGTGCGGGGGGCTGCCACCGGAGGGCTAGTGCGTGGAGGCGGCACCGGATAGACCGGACCGTGGAGGCGCACTGCAGGTCTCCAGCACCGAGCCTGCCCAACCCTACCTGGCTGAATGCCCCCCCGTAGCCAGGCCAGTGCGGGGAGGTGGAATAGCCCGCACTGGGCTGTGCTGGAAAACCGGGGACACCATGTGTAAGGCTGGTGCCATGTACCCCGGCCCAAGGAGACGCACTGGAGACCAGATGCGCTGAGCCGGCTTCATGGCACCTGGCTCGATGCCCACTCTAGCCCGGCCAATATGAGGCGCTGCTATGTACCGCACCGGGCTATGCCTGCGCACCGGGGACACCGTGCGCCTCACGGCATAACGCGGTGCCTGCCCGGTCCCTCTCTCTCCACGGTAAGCACGGGGAGTTGGCTCAGGTCTCCTACCTGACTTAACCACTCCCCGTGTGCCTCCCCCCAATACATTTTTGGGGCTGCCTCTCGGGCTTCCAACCGCGCTGCCGTGCTGCCTCCTCATACCACCGCCGCTCAGCTTTCGCTGCCACCAGCTCTGCTTTGGGGCGGCGATATTCTCCAGCCTGAGCCCAGGGTCCCTCTCCGTTCAAAATCTCCTCCCATGTCCAGGAGTCTTGAGATTTCGGCCGCTGCTGCTGCTGCCCGATACCACGCTGCTTGGTCCTTTGGTGGTGGGTGATTCTGTGACGTTCGTCGTTGGGAGAAAGAGAGGAGGACGAAGATGCAGCGTGGTAAGTATTCATTATCTCTTTTAATGACAACGAATACTTGAACAAAAACAACAAAACACGAGAACGAAACGAAAGTCCTGAACGGTGAAAATACAAAAGACATAACAAAAGAACTAAGGTCAGAACGTTATATTTTCCACCATAATTTGCAAATAAATTCATTAAAAATCCTACAATGTGATTTTCTGTTTTTTTCTTTCTCATTTTGTCTGTCATAGTTGAAGTGTACCTATGATGAAAATTACAGGCTTCCCTCATCTTTTTAAGTGGGAGAACTTGCACAATTGGTGGCTGACTAAATACTTTTTTACCCCACTGTATAAGGTCCCACAGTTGACAGTGCATGTCAGAGCAAAAACCAAGCCATGAGGTRGAAGGAATTGTTCGTAGTGCGCCGAGACAGGATTGTATCGAGGCACAGATCTGGGGAAAGGTACCAAACCATTTCTGCAGCAGTGAATGTCCCCAAGAACACAGTGGCCTCCATTATTCTTAAATGAAAGACGTTTGGAACCACCAAGACTCTTCCTAGAGCTGGCCGCCCAGTCAAACTGAGCAATCGGGGGAGAAGGGTCTTGGTCAGGGAGGTGACCAAGAACCCGATGGTCACTTTGACAGAGCTCCAGAGTTCCTCTGTGGAGATGGGACAACCATCTCTGTAGCACTCCAGCAATCAGGCCTTTATGGTAGAGTGGCCAGACGGAAGCCACTCCTCAGTAAAAGGCACATGACAGCCCGCTTGGAGTTTGCCAAAAGGCACCTAAAGGACTCTCAGACCATGAGAAACAAGATTCTCTGGTCTGATGAAACCAAGATTTAACTGCCAAGCATCACGTCTGGAGGAAACCTGGATCCATCCCTACGGTGAAGCATAGTGGTGGCAGCATCATGCTGTGGGGATGTTTTTCAGCGGCAGAGACTGGGAGACTAGTCAGGATCTAGGGAAAGATGAACGAAGAAAAGTACAGAGAGATCCTTGATGAAAACCTGCTCCAGAGCCCTCAGGACCTCACTGGGGTGAAGGTTCACCTTCAAACAGGACTACAACCCTAAGCACACAGCCAAGACAACACAGGAGTGGCTTTGTGACAAGTCTCTGAATGTCCTTGAGTGGCCCAGCCAGAGCCCAGGCTTGAACCTGGTCAAACATCTGTGTGTGTGTGCTGCGATGCTCCCCAACCAATCTGACAGAGCTTTAGAGGATCTGCAGAGAAGAATGGGAGAAACTCCCCAAATACAGGTGTGCCAAGCTTGTAGCGTCATACCCAAGAAGACTCAATACTGTAATCACTGCCAAAGGTGCTTCAAAAAGTACTGAGTAAATGGTCTGAATACTTATGTGAATGTGATATTTAATTATTATTATTATTTTTTTATAAATTAGCAAAAAATTCTAAAAACCTTTTTTTGCTTTGTGATTATGGGGTATTGTGTGTAGATTGATGAGGGAAAATTTGCATTTAATACATTTTATTATATGGATGTAATGTAACAAAATGTGGAAAAAAGTGAAGAGGTCTGAATACTTTCAGAATGCACTGTAGACTGTGATGCTGGTGGGTGTGGGTGGGGGGGTCAGCCTACCCCTCTGTCAGAGCTGTCAGGGGTAGAGGGAGACTGATGAAGAGACTCTTTTACATTGACTGGTTGAGCTCTCAGTAAAGCCAACTCACAACCAACCAACCCTGCTGCTTACAAACTATACTCCCGTACGTATTTATTTGGACAGTGAAGCTAAAATGTATAATTTGTCTCTATACTCCGGCATTAACTTTCTCACTCGTCATTATTCAGGATTCATTCATGATTATGCGTAATCATAGTACCATCCACATTAATGTAAAAGTGTTCATAAACAAATTATATTTTTATTTACAATGAAAGTGACTCCAAAATTACAAAATATATTATTTACCATTAATTTCTATTGGCCACAGCATAATCTGAAACACAACCAAATCAAACTGAAAATGCAGCCAACAATTTTGTAGAGTCACAAGCTTGATGTAGCCAAATACTACACTTTTGACTGAATTGAATACACTTTAAGTGAATTTGTCCATATACTTATCATACCTTCAAACGGGGGACTAGATACATAACGTGCTTTCATTTCTAAATGGTAAAACAGAGATGTATGAAAATACCCTCAAATGAAAGGTGACATTCTTACTGTCACCTCATATGAAACATTTGATCTCAAATCCAAAATGCTGGAGTATAAAGCCAAATGTCAAAGTTTTGGCTTCACTGTCCAAATAAATACGTAGCGGAGTGTACATCTACCAGCATTTACCACTCCCAGCCCTGAGACTTAGCTGCTTACCAATTACATATCCCACCACTCCCAGCCCTGAGACTTAGCTGCTTACCAATGTGACATAAGTCGCGCCACCACTGCCAGCGAGCTGAGACTGTAAGTGGCTTACAATTACATCCACCATCCCAGCCACTCGAGCCCTGAGACTTAAAGCTGCTTACCATTTACATATCCCACACTCCCAGCCCTGAGACTAAGCTGCTTACAATTACATATCCCACCACTCCAGCCCTGAGACTTAGCTGCTCCAATTACATATCCACCACTCCGAGCCCTGAGACTTAAGCTGCTTACCAATTACATATCCACCACTCCCAGCCCTGAGACTTAGCTGCTTACCAATTACATATCCACCACTCCCAGCCTGAGACTTAGCTGCTTACCAATTACATATCCCACCACTCCCAGCCCTGAGACTTAGCTCTTACCAATTACATATCCCACCACTCCGAGCCCTGAGACTAGCTGCTTACCAATTAACCATCTCCACCACTCCCAGCCCTGAGACTTAGCTGCTTACCAATTACATATCCACACTTCCGAGCCCTGAGACTTAGCTGCTTACACAATTACATATCCCACCACTCCCAGCCCTGAGACTTAGCTGCTTACCAATTACATATCCCACCACTCCAGCCTGAGACTTAGCTGCTACCAATTACATACTCCACCATCCCAGCCTGAGCTTAGCTGCTTACCAATTACATATCCCACCACTCCGAGCCCGTGAGACTTAGCTGCTTACCAATTACATATCCCACCACTCCCAGCCCTGAGACTTAGCTGCTTACCAATTACATATCCCACCACTCCCAGCCCTGAGACTTAGCTGCTTACCAATTACATATCCCACCACTCCCAGCCCTGAGACTTAGCTGCTTACCAATTACATATCCACCACCTACTCCCAGCCCTGAGACTTAGCTCTTACCAATTACATATCCACCACTCAGCCCTGAGACTAAGCTGCTTACCAATTACATATCCCACCAACTCCAGCCCTGAGACTTAGCTGCTTACCAATTACATATCCCACCCATCCAGCCCTGAGACTTAGCTGCTTACCAATTACATATCCCACCACTCCCAGCCCTGAGACTTAGCTGCTTACCAATTACATATCCCACCACCCAGCCTGAGACTTAGCTGCTTACCAATTACATATCCCACCACTCCAGCCCTGAGACTTAGCTGCCTTACCAATTACATATCCCACCACTCCAGCCTGAGACTTAGCTGCTTACCAATTACATATCCCCCTCCCAGCCCTGAGACTTAGCTGCTTACAATTACATATCCCACCACTCCCAGCACTGGACTTAGCTGCTTACCAATTACATATCCCACCACTCCCAGCCCTGAGACTTAGGCTGCTTACAATTACATATCCCACCACTCCCAGCCCTGAGACTTAGCTGCTTACCAATTACATATCCCACCACTCCAGCCTGAGACTTAGCTGCTTACAATTACATATCCACCACCTCCCAGCCCTGAGACTTAGTGCTTACTAATTTACAATATCCCACCCACTCCCAGCCTGAGACTTAGCTGCTTACCAATTACATATCCCACCACTCCAGCACTGAGACTTAGCTGCTTACCAATTACATATCCACCACTCCCAGCACTGAGACTTAGCTGCTTACAATTACATATCCCACCACTCCCAGCAGCTGAGACTTAGCTGCTACCAATTACATATCCCACACTCCAGCACTGAGACTTAGCTGCTTACCAATTACATATCCCACCACTCCCAGCACTGAGACTTAGCTGCTTACCAATTACATATCCCACCATTCCAGCAACTGAGACTTAAGCTGCTTACCAATTACATATCCCCCACTCCGAGCCTGAGACCCTAAGCTGCTTACCAATTACATATCCCACCACTCCGAGCCCTGACGCTGCCTCAGTCGATAAGACTGTAAAACTACAATTACTTAAAGAAGAAATTAAATAATATGTCTTTCTTCCACCTATTAAAAACCATAAATGGCTTAAAATGATTAGTATAAGTCATATAAAWAATGTATCAGTTTCACTTAAAGTTAAAAGGTTTGACACCTATGCCGTACAAAATTCAAGTCAGTTGGGAACAGGTTTTTGGTGTCCCAATACCTTGGCGTCAGGTCTATGAACTGCCATATAAAACAACAATTGACACATCAATACGTTTGTTTCAATTTAAGCTATTATATAAAATACAAAAAGAAAGCTCACTATATGGGGCATTGAACAGTCAGACTCTGTTACAAGGAAACAGAATCAATAGAACACGGTTTCTGGTGCTGTCCATCGGTGGCTCGCTTTTGGAGTCAGGTCCAGGAATGGTTGTTATGTCATAATATCAGGGGATCTGAAAAAACAACCAGTCAATGTGAAATATCATTATACTCTTGGGTAAAGTATTTATTTTTAGGCCAATATCGGTAGAAATGTTACCGATATGGAGGTTCAGGACCTTCGTAAGACATCACAGTAAAATGGAGGGATGTATTGCAGAAGGAAATAGCTAAATTGTATTATACTGGGAAAGACGGGTTAATCTGTGAACATCTGCATGTTGGAGTTAAGATCAGAATGAATGGTGGATTGTCCGCTGTGGGTGAAAATCCAGCACTTGCAGAAAGAGAAAAAGAGATGAGGAATATTTGTATAATTAGTTAACTACATGTACTGTATATGTGAGCAAAAATAGCTGTAAGTAGTAGAAGACGTAATGTTGTCCGTTAGTTTACTCCAATCAGGGGAGGGGTAGTAGGGTTGGGGGAAAATGTAGTGATGCAAACAAGTATTAGAACCGAAAATCTATCTGCAATATTAAAGCTGATCTGCAACTACCAACCCCTGACAAGCAACGTTTTAAATAATGCTACCCTCTTGTGTCTTTGAGTCAGTGACTCCTATCACAGAGTGAGATTTGCCTCTGGTGCAGTGTGTACGTGCAATGTGTGTTTGTGTGCGTGTGCTTGCCTGCGTGTGTGTTTGTGGGTGGGTGCGTGCGTGCGTGCGTGCGTGCATGCTGTGTCCGTGCGTGTTTGCTTCCATGCATGTGCCTGGGTGTGTGTAAGTGTGTGTGTCCTTAGTGCAGCTGATTTATCTGTGTGGAGACGGAGGGGGAGAACTGTCACGGGCAGACGGACATAAATCCACCCCACTAGGCCTCTGAAATATTGAGGCATTATGAGAGCAACACAGATTCACACTCCACTGTTCCTACCACACACACACACACACACACACACACACACACAGACGCAGAGTACAAACGTACACATACACACACACATACGTACATAGAGCAGTGTTTTGATTTTATGCATTAAGCAGTGCTGCACCGCCGCTGCTAAATCGTGGCAGTCACTGCAAATTTTTGTAAATATTATTATTATTTTTAAGTGTAAACTTAAATTACTAAAACCAGATGTAGAATATGTAGAGATAATGACTCAATATATTTTTTTATAAAATCATCTTTGAGAACTAATCACCAAAATAAAAACTAGTCGGTCAGGGAGAATCTGAAACTCCCAAAATGTCATGGCATGGGGCACCCATTGATTTTGTTATAATGTTTGAGTCACTCAGATAGCATAAGAACGAGGCATACGCCATGACAAAATGTGTAGAATTGCAGGAAAGTCGCTTTGAAACAGAACATTTTCTCAACTCCATGGCAAAATGTGTAGAATTGCAGTAAATTTGCTTTGTAAAATGTTCTCCTTGTGGCCAATAGGCCTCTAAAACCGCAACCTTAACCTTAACCCCCACCCCCCAATGCTGCTGAAAAAAATGATTAGAGAAACACTGTAGAATGCACACAGAGTAGACACACACAGTGTACACACATATTTAGAGACTAGAGATCAACAGAGATTTACACACCACTCTGTGCTACACAGTTATGTGCACTTGCACATACAGTGTGTTTATATAATGTCCTATCTTTCTAACAGTGGCTGGTTCCTCTATGGAGAGTCTATGTCCATCTCTGGAGCTTTATTAGGGGGGTTGACAAAGACTGTCATCGTTTAGAGAGGAGACAGCCATAAATCTCCAATGCTGCATTGTAGCCTGGCCGCAGAAGGGAACAAGAACACACTCTCTCAGAGCCAATTTACAGGAAAACAGCAATAACATTTTATCATGCTGGAGTAGGGCTTGATAGAGCTGCCCTTTCCAATACCTGTCCCCACATATACACACACACACACATACATACACACACACGCACATGCTGCCTGTACCGTCCACACGGCTAATTTGTTGATTTCAGATGGAAGGTTGGGCCGTCTCTAGCATGACGTTCCCTTAGAGCAGAGAATGGCCCCGAATGACAATTATAACCACACACACACACTCTCTCGGGCTGGGAGATATGGCCTAAAAATAATATATCTTTTTTTGCTTATGGGCAATTCACGAAATGTATATATTTCTTAACGTTTTCTCTTAATAAGCTTGGTTGCACAATTTAAAGGGCAATACTCTTCATTTCTAACCATCAGAACAATCTAATGAATTCAGGGCTTGTAAAATTATACCTAAGCTAAATATAAGCCTTCCATTACCATTTTCTCAAAAATGATTTTACCTGCTTTTTTTGCAATAATCACTGATCTGGTCTCCATGTCTGAAAATGGCCTGTTTGTTAGAAATGTAACCAGGACCATGCACAATGCTTATCCACTAATAATGACCAACTTGTAGCAGGCTTCTAGAACATTAACCCAGCTCTGATCTCCTGGAGCACAAGCGTACCTGCTAGTGAGTAGCCAACCAATCTTTATATTTCAAGTCTAGCCAACTTGAATCTATTTGCTTGCTAAAAAAGGTAAAACAGTTGAACTGTTATGAACACACCCTCCTGTCCATCTCCAACTGTTTGAACAATACATTTTTATTTATTTGATTCAACCTTTATTTAACTAGGCAAGTCAGTTAAGAACAAATTCTTATTTTCAATGACAGCCTAGGAACAGTGGGTTAACTGCCTTGTTCAGCGGCAGAACAGACTTCTACCTTGTCAGCTCGGGGACAGATCAACATGTATTACATGTTGTAAACAACAGCCTGTTCACTTTGTTTGGATATTGAAATCAAGTGGCCTACCTGGATAAAAAGATGATTATTTCTCAGAAAGAGAACGAGTTGCCAATTCCTGATATAAATGCTTATTTTAATAGCTCACTGACTAGAAGGCTAGCACATAGGTCTGTGGCTATAATGCTGCTAGTGGTACTGCAAATCCACACTTGACAAACTGAGCATTAATTTTCCAAAATCATGTTTATTGACACTCCTGTTTTAGTGGGGTCTGCTCTGTTCTACATTTTGGGATTTGAGACATAAAACTGGAATTGTTCGAAGGGGAATTGAGCGATTTATGTTGGACTAAATCTCAAATGCAAATAGCGAATTGAAACGGCTTGTTATCAGACAGAAAGAAGTGAGCTTTTATCTTTGTTGCTTTGAGTAGCCAGGAGAGGGACTTGGTGTCTGTATGAGGGGGGAGGTGCACAGTGCACACAGCACAGTACAGAAGGAGGAGGGACTTGGTGTCTGTATGAGGGGGGAGGTGCAAAGTGCACACAGCACAGTACAGAAGGAGGAGGGACTTGATGTCTGTGTGAGGGGGGAGGTGCACAGTGCACACAGCACAGTACAGAAGGAGGAGGGACTGATGTCTGTATGAGGGGGGAGGTGCCCAGTGCACACAGCACAGTACAGAAAGGAGGAGGACTTGATGTCTGTGTGAGGGGGGAGGTGCACAGTGCACACAGCACAGTACAGAAGGAGGAGGGACTTGATGTCTGTGTGGAGGGGGAGGTGCCAAGTGCACACAGCACAGTACAGAAGGAGGAGGGACTTGATGTCTGTGTGAGGGGGAGGTGCACAGTGCAACAGCACAGTACAGAAGGAGGAGACTTGATGTCTGTGTGAGTGGGGAGGTGCACATTGCACCAGCACAGTACAGAGGAGGAGGGACTTGATGTCTGTGTGAGGGGGAGGTGCACAGTGCACACAGCACAGTACAGAAGGAGGAGGGACTTGATGTCTGTGTGAGTGGGGGGTGCACAGTGCACACAGCACAGTACAGAAGGAGGAGGGGCTTTGATGTCTGTGTGAGTGGGGGAGGTGCACAGTGCACACAGCACAGTACAGAAGGAGGAGGGACTTGATGTCTGTGTGAATGGGGTGCACGTGCACACAGCACAGTACGAGGAGGAGGGACTTGATGTCTGTGTGAGTGGGGAGGTGCACAGTGCACACAGCACAGTAACAAGGAGGAGGGACTTGATGTCTGTGTGAGGGGGGAGGTGCACAGTGCACACAGCACAGTACAGAAGGAGGAGGGACTTGATGTCTGTGTGAGTGGGGAGGTGCACAGTGCACACAGCACAGTACAGAAGGAGGAGGGACTTGATGTCTGTGTGAGTGGGGAGGTGCACAGTGCACACAGCACAGTAACAGAAGGAGGAGGGACTTGATGTCTGTATGAGGGGGAGGTGCACAGTGCACACAGCACAGTACAGAAGGAGGAGGGACTTGATGTCTGATGAGGGGGAGGTGCACAGTGCACACAGCACAGTACAGAAGGAGGAGGGACTGATGTCTGTATGAGGGGGAGGTGCACAGTGCACACAGCACAGTAAAAAGGAGGGACTTGATGTCTGTATGAGGGGGGAGGTGCACAGT
>NW_019944558.1:36127-54130 GCF_002910315.2 Salvelinus sp. IW2-2015 | reverse complement strand
CGAACTCCTGTGCGCTCACTCGTCCCCTGCTTCAATGGAATAGCCTGTCCCCGCCGCTCTCCCTTCTGAGGAAATAGGTCGAAGATGGCCCGGGAAAGCGGCGTAACTCTGTGAACTCTCCGAAAGGGCCTCCAACGCCGGCATCTCCCTTCTTCCCAAACGCGTTTGCCCACTCTCCCCGAGAGGCATTGAGACGAGGCGGGACCACTCTTTCCCTCCCAGGAGCTCTAACACCTGTGAACGGTCCAGGTATAAGTCCAGTTGTAGGAGGAACCCTCGGCCACTGTGCTGCCCGTCCCGTCATAGCCCTGGGAGGGAGACACGCAATGCCCACTAGAACTGGATCTGGACGCGACGAGAGGTAACGCCCGGTAACCCCTGGATTTGATTTGTTGCTGGTCGAGACTTCCTGTCTCTCCCAGCGGACCATGTCAGTGGACAACGCGAATACCATCATGGCACGCGAGAGTGATGGAGCATTTGCGTAAGTGTCCTGGACGCCGCTCCTCGAACTCCTCTAACCGGGGAACATAGGTTTGTTAAGAAATGTAAAACCGGACATGCACCAATGCTTATCCACTAATAATTGACCAACTTGTAGCAGGCTTCTAGAACATTAACCCAGCTCTGATCTCCTGCGAGCAACAAGCGTACCTGCTAGTGGAGTAGCCAACCGAATCTTTATATTTCAAGTCTGCCAACTTGAATCTATTTTGCTTGCTAAAAAAAAGGTTAAAACAGATTGAACTGTGATGAACACAGCCCCCTGTCCATCTCCAACTGTGGGGGGGAATTGAACATACATTTTGTATTATTTGATTCAACCTTTATTTAAACTAGGCAAGTCAGTTAAGAACAAATTCTTATTTTCAATGACAGCAGAACAGTGGGCGTTAACGCCGATTGGGTACCCTTGGCTCTCTGCTGGACTCCCAGCGAGGCATGACGACAGACTGCATCTACCTTGTCAGCTCGGGGACAAGATTCTAACATCAACATTGTATTACGATGTTGTATGCAGATTTCAAAACAGCTCTGGTGATTCACTTTTCGTGTCAAATTGGTTGGATATTTGAAATCAAGTGGACCCCTTTACCGTGGATTAAAAAGATAATTATTTCTCACGAAAGAGAACGAAGCGCAGGTAAAGTTGCCCCAATTCTCTGATATAAAATGCTTTTAATAGCTCACCGAACCGTAGATGGCCCATACGAACTTGGAGCGGAGTCACAGGGTGCAGCTGAGAGCAGAAAAGGCATAGCAGACGATTTGTGAACAGTGCGCCACACTTATATTATTCTGTTGGCTCTAGGCTCTAAGATGGGAAGAACACCATGACTAAAGTACGGGTAACGCCACTTTTGCAAAGATCATTCTTGCCAAACCCTGTGTCCAACCACAAATCCCTGAAGAGTACATGATTCACTTTTTCACCAATGATGCAAAAAATCATGTTTAATCTGCACTTCCCGTGTACTTAAAGTGGGAGTTCACAACACTGATAAGCATCTGGTTATCTGTAACTATAAACAATTCTAAGTGGGATTATTGAGACAATAAATACAAAACTTAGAGTCACTTCGTTTGTAACGCATAAAAAGCGACGGAGTAAATGCGGCACACCAGAGAATTGCAAATGCAGATTTATGTTGGAACTAATTCTCAAATGCAAAACTAGACTGAATATTGAATAGCGGTCCTTGTTTAATCCAGCATCAGGAACAGAAGTGAGCTTATTAACTTTGTTTAATGCCTTGGAAGTAGCCAGTTAGGAGAGCGGACTTGTCGCTGTCCTGTAGAACCCTTAATGACGGGCGGAGGATGCACAGTGCACACCAGCACAAATTAACAGAAGGAGGTCATATGGTGAATTCAGCGTCTGTTCAAATGAGATGGGTACCCACCTGTAATGAGGGGGGAGGTGTGGCAACACCGAAAACAATCCACCGCTAGCCACAAAGAGCCACAGTGAGGAGGTACGGAGGAACAGAGGAATAAAGGAGGAATACCATGGACTTTATGTCTGGTTGAGTGGTGGTGGGGAAGTTGGAGGAAATGAAAACCAGCGTGTACTTGCAGCTGGGTGAGAACAAGGACAAACAAAATTCAATGAATAAATAAAAGTGAACATGACACAGCACATACAGAAGGAGGAGGGGAACTTGTATGTCTGTCGTAGGGGGAGGTGCACAGTGGCACACAGCACAGTAACAGAAAGGGGAGGGACTTTGATGTCTGTGTGAGGGGGGAGGTGCACAGTGCACACAGCACAGTACAGAAGGAGGAGGGACTTGATGTCTGTGTGACAGGGGAGGTGCACAGTGCACACAGCACAGTACAGAAGGAGGAGGAACTTGATGTCTGTTGAGGGGGAGGTGCACAGTGCCACACGCACAGTACAAGAAAAGGAGGAGAGGACTTGATGTCTGTGTGAGTGGGGAGGTGCACAGTGCACACAGCACAGTAAGGAGAGGGACTTGATGTCTGTGTGAGGGGAGGTGCACATGCACACAGCACAGTACAGAAGGAGGAGGGACTTATGTCTGTGTGAGTGGGGAGGTGCACAGTGCACACAGCACAGTACAGACAGAGGAGGACCTTGATGTCGTGTGAGTGGGGAGGTGCACAGTGCACACAGCACAGTACAGAAGGAGGAGGGCTTGATGTCTGTGTGAGGGGGGAGGTGCACAGTGCACACAGCACAGTACAGAAGGAGGAGGGACTTGATGTCTGTGTGAGGGGGAGGGTGCACAGTGCACACAGCACAGTACAGAAGGAGGAGGGACTTGATGTCTGTGTGAGGGGAGGTGCACAGTGCACACAGCACAGTACAGAGGAGGAGGGACTTGATGTCTGTGAGGGGGGAGGTGCACAGTGCACACAGCACAGTACAGAAGGAGGAGGACTTGATGTCTGTGTGAAGGTGGGGAGGTGCACAGTGCACACAAGCACAGTACAGAAGGAGGAGGGGACTTGATGTCTGTGTGAGTGGGGAGGTGCACAGTGCACACAGCACAGTACAAAGGAGGAGGGACTTGATGTCTGTATGAGGGGGAGGTGCACAGTGCACACAGCACAGTAACAGAAGGAGGAGGGACTTGATGTCTGTATGAGGGGGAGTGCACAGTGCACACAGCACAGTACAGAAGGAGGAGGGACTTGATGTCTGTATGAGGGGGAGGTGCACAGTGCACACAGCACAGTACAGAAGGAGGGACTGATGATCTGTATGAGGGGAGGACATCAGATCGCACATGGCGGGAATACCACAGAGAATTCTGAAGGTCGCATTAGTTGCACAGTGCACACAGCACAGAAGGAAGACTGAGACCAAAATGCATTAAAATACATGAAAACGGGAAAGCCTTATTCTTTACGATACAGGCATTTGCGAACATCGCAACTAAAACATCAATTAGGAATTAATCGAAGGAAATTCAATATGTCGCCCCAGCCCTACCTCTCCCTCGTTTCTCTCTTACTGGTTTTTTTTTTCTATCAGTTTTCTCCTCCCTATGTTCCCTTTCTCTCTTTCATTACATTTTTACATATTTTCTCGCCTTTTCTTTTCTCTCTCCTCTCTCTCCATACCCCCACACCCTCTCTCTGGTCGTCTCTTCTCAGGCTCCTATCTTTCAGTTGCTATCTCCTGAGGAGCAGAGCCCTGCTTTTTAAGATGTATGCTCCTGAAGAGAGGAGATGATGACTCAGAGAGAGGGTGTAAATAGTGGGAGGGATTAGAGAGGAAGGGATTAGGAGAGGGGAGGGATAGAGAGGGAGGATAGAGGAGGCGAGGGATAGAGGGGGAGGGGCTGTAGAGGGAGGGATAGAGAGGAGGAGGTGTAGAGGGAGGTGATATAGGGAGGGAGTAGAGAGGAGGATAGATGAGGGAGGGATATAGAGAGGGAGGGATGGAGAGGGAGGGGTGAACACAGTAGAGGGAGGAAGTAGAGGCGGATAGAGAAGGGGGATAGAGAAGGGAGTAGATAGGAGGGATAAGAGGGAGGGATAGAGAAGGGAGGGTAAGAGGAGGATAGAGGGGAGGGATAGAGAGGGGGATTAGAGAGGGAAGGATAGAGAGGGAGGGATAGAGAGGGGGATGAGAGGACGGATAGAGAGGAGGGATTAGAGAGGGAGGGATAGAGAGGAGGATAGAGAGGGGATAGAGAGGGAGGGATAGAGAGGGGGGATAGAGAGGGAGGGATAGAGAGGGGGTGGGATAAAGACTTTGGAGCTTACGCTTCACCTCACAGACCTGCATACATGCATAAATATATATACAGTCACAGACACACACACACTCCCTCTCTGGTTGTAGTGGATCGAGAGCATATGTTCCAGTGATAGATTCAATTCAGGTGATACACTTTCTTGTTACCTCTTAAATGGTGTGTGCGTCTGTAAGTGTGTGTAGGCGTTGTGTTTGTAAACGTGCTTGTTACCTCTTTAATGGAATAATACATGTTGAGCACGCTTCCTCTCCTGTGGTTTAGAGAAAGAATTAAAGCTAATCGTAATGAAACAGAAAGTTAATATCCCTCTAAATTAACTCCACCTGCTACACATTACACAACAGCAGTCCATCCCTTTCCCTCTTTTCCCTTTCCCCCTGTCCCTTTCCCTGTGTCCCTTCCCCTCTGCCCATTTCCCTCTGTCCCTTTCCCTCTGTCCCTTTCCCCATGTCCCTTCTCCCTGTCCCTTTTTCCTTGTCCCTTTCCCACTGTCCCTTTCTTCCTGTCCCTTTCTTCCTGTCCCTTTTTATCCCTGTCCCTTTCCCACATCTGTCCCTTTCCCCCATGTCCCTTTCCCGCTGTCCTTTTCCCTCTTTCCCTGTCCCTTTCCCTCCGTCTTTTTCTTCCTGTCTTTTTTCTTCTGTTCCTTTCTGCCTGTCCCTTTCCCTCTGTCCCTTTACCTCTCCCTTTTTCCCTGTCCCATCCCCTGTCCCTTTCTCCATGTCCCTTTCCCTCCGTCCCTTTCTTCCTGTCTTTTTTCTCCTGTTCCTTTCTGCCTGTCCCTTTCCCTCTGTCCCTTTCCATTTGTCCCTTTACCTCTGTCCCTTTCACCCTGTCCCTTTTTCCCTGTCCCTTACTCCCTGTCCCTTTCTCCCTGTCCCTTTCCCGCTGCCCCTTTTTTCCTGTCCCTTTCCCTCTTTACCTTTCCCTCTGTCCCTTTCCCTCAGTTCCTTTCCCTCTGTCTCTTTTCCCTCTCCCCCTGTCCCTTTCCCGCAGTTCCTTTCCCTCAGTTCCTTTCCCTCAGTTCCTCTTCCTCTTGTCCCCCTCCTTCCCTCAGTTCCTTTCCCTCTGTCCTTTCCCTCTGTCCCTTCCCTCTGTCCCTTCCTCCAGTTCGTTCCCTCTGTCCCTTTTCCCTCTCCCCCTGTCCCTTTCCCTCTGTCCCTTTCCCTCAGTTCCTTTCCCTCTGTCCCTTTTCCCTCTCCCCCTGTCCCTTTCCCTCTGTCCCTTTCCCGCTCTGTTTTGGACTTACCCAGTCTGTTTTGCTAGCACAGACTGGAAAATGTTCCGGGGTTCCTCCAATGGCATTGAGGAGTACACCACATCTGTCATTGGCTTCATCAATAAGTGCATCGATGACTTTGTCCCCACAGTGACCGTACGTACATACCCCAACCAGAAGCCATGGATTACAGGCAGCATCCGCACTGAGCTAAAGGCTAGAGCTGTCGCTTTCAAGGAGCGGGACTCTAACCCGGAAGCTGATAAGAAATCCTGCTATGCCCTCCTACGAACCATCAAACAGGAAAAGTGTCAGTACAGGACTAAGATTGAATCGTACTAAACTGGCTCTGACGCTTGCCGGATGTGGCAGGGCTTGCAAACCATTACAGACTACAAAGGGAAGCACAGCCGAGAGCTGCCCAGTGACACGAGCCTACCAGACGAGCTAAACTACTTCTATGCTCGCTTCGAGGCAAATAACATTGAAACATGCATGAGAGCACCAGCTGTTCCGGACGACTGTGTGATCACGCTCTCCGCAGCCAATGTAAGACCTTTAAATAGGTCAACATTCACAAGGCCGCAGGGCCAGACTTATCAGGATGTGTACTGCGAGCATGTGCTGACCAACTGGCAAGTGTCTTCACTGACATGTTCAACCTCCCCCTGTCTGAGTCTGTAATACCAACATGTTTTAAGCAGACCACCATAGAGCCTGTGCCCAAGAACACTAAGGTAACCTGCCTAAATGACTACCGACCCGTAGCACTCACGTCTGTAGCCATGAAGTGCTTTGAAAGGCTGGTCATGGCTCACATCAACACTATCATCCCAGAAACCCTAGACCCACTCCAAGTTGCATACCGCCCAAACAGATCCACAGAGGATGCAATCTCTATTGCACTCCACACTGCCTTTTCCCACCTGGACAAAAAGAACACCTATGTGAAAATGCTATTCGTTGACTACAGTTCAGTGTTCAACAGCATAGTGCCCTCAAAGCTCATCACTAAGCTAAGGACCCTGGGACTACACACCTCCCTCTGCAACTGGATCCTGGACTTCCTGACGGGCCGCCCCCAGGTGGTAAGGGTAGGTAACAACACAACCGCCACGCTGATCCTCAACACCGGGGCCCCTTAGGGTTGCGTGCTCAGCCCACTCCTGTACTCCCTGTTCACTCATGACTGCACGGCCAGACACGACTCTAACACCATCATTAAATTTGGCGATGACACAATAGCCTGATCACCGACAACAACGAGACAGCCTATAGGGAGGAGGTCAGAGTCCTGGCCGTGTGGTGCAAGGACAACAACATCTCCCTCTATGTGATCAACACAAAGGAGATGATTGTGGACTACAGGAAAAAGGGGAACGAGCACGCCGCCATTCTCATCAACGGGGCTGCAGTGGAGCAGGTTGAGAGTTCAAGTTCCTTGGTGTCCACATCACCAACAAACTAACATGGTCCAAGCACACCAAGACAGTCGTGAAGAGGGCACGACAAAACCTATTCCCCCTCAGGAGACTGAAAAGAGTTGGCATGGGTCCTCAGATCCTCTAAAGGTTCTACAGATGCACCATCAGTAGCATCCTAGCTGGTTGCATCACTGCCTGGTATGGCAACTGCTTGGCCTCTGACCGCAAGGCACTACAGAGGGTAGTGCGAACGGCCCAGTARATCACTGTGGCCAAGCTTCCTGCCATCCAGGACCTCTATACCAGGCGGTGTCAGAGGAAGGCCCTAAAATTGTCAAAGACTCCAGTCACCCTAGTCATAGACTGTTCTCTCTGGTACCGCACTGAGTGCTACCGGAGCACCAAGTTTAGGTCCAAGATGCTTCTAAACAGCTTCTACCCAAAAGCCATAAGACTCCTGAACATCTAGTCAAATGGCTACATAGACTATTTGCATTGCCCTCCACCCGTCCCCTCTCCACACCACTGCCACTCTCTATTGTCATCTATTCATAGTCACTTTAATAACTCTACCTACATGTACATACTACCTCAACTAACCGGCATCCCCCTTTATATATTGTTATTTTTTACAGCTGCTCTTTAATTACTTGTTACTTTTATCGCTTATTGTTATCTGTATTTGTTTGAAACTGCACTGTTGATTAGGGGCTCACAATTTCACTGTAAAATTGTATTTTATTTACTAGCTTTTTCCCTCTCTCAATCTTTTTCTCTCTCTTTACCTCAAGTCTCTTCATGTCTAGCTCTTTCCCCCTTTCCCTCTCTCTCCCCCTTTAAGTGTCTCTCTCTCCATCTTTCAATTTCTCTCACTCTCTGCCCCTTTCAGTTTTTCTCTCTCTCCCCTTTCTCCCTCTCAGTTTCTTTCTCTCTCTCTCCCCATTTCTCCCTCTTTCAGTTTCTCTCTCTCTCTCTCCCTTTCAGTGTCTCTCTCCATCTTTCAGTTTCTCTCTCTCTCCCCCCTTTCTCCCTCTTTCAGTTTCTCTCTCTCCCTTTCAGTTTCTTTCTCTCTCTTTCTCCCCATTTCTCCCTTTTTCAGTTTCTCTCTCTCTGCTTCTGTCTCCTTTTGTATCTTTCCCTTTCTCTGTCAGTTGTTTCTCCATCAGCTGTGATGGGGTTACTCTGCAGCACCTTTGTTGTACTGTGTGTGTTTGTGTGTGTGTGTGTGTTTGTGTATCCATGTCAATCCTGTTGAAGTGTGACATGTCCTATTCTCCAGACAAATTAACTGCACCGCTAAAGAACAACACTGGCGCTAAGGCTAATAACCACCATGTGAGAGAAAAAGGGAGGCGGCTCACTGAACTAATGACCACGACCGTGATAGAAAAGGAGGGGCTCATGACTAATAACCCACCACTGTGATAGAAAAGGGAGGGCTCATGACTAATGACCACGACTGTGATAGAAAGGGAGGGGCTCATGACTAATAACCACCACTGTGATAGAAAAGGGAGGGCTCATGACTAATGACCACGACTTGTGATAGAAAAAAGGGAGGGCTCATGACTAAAACCACCACTGTGATAGAAAAGGGGCTCATACTAATGACCACGACTGTGATAGAAAAGGGAGGGCTCATGACTTATAACCACGACTGTGATAGAAAGGAGGGGGCTCATGACTAATAACCACGAATGTGATTAGAAAAAGAGGGCTCATGACATAATAACCACGACATGTGATAGAAAAGGGAGGGTCATGACTAATAACCACGACTTGATAGAAAAGGGAGGAGCTCATGAACAATAACCACCACTGTGATAGAAAAGGGAGGCTCATGACTAAAACCACGACTGTGATAGAAAAGGAGGGGGCTCATGACTAATAACCACACTGTGATAAAAAGGAGGGGCTCATGACTAATGACCACGACTGTATAGAAAGGGAGGGGGGCTCATGACTAATAACCACCACTGTGATAGAAAAGGGAGGTCATGACTAATAACCACCACTGTGATAGAAAAGGGAGGGGCTCATGACTAATAACCACGACTGTGATAGAAAGGGAGGGCTCATGACTAATAACCACCACTGTGATAGAAAAGAGGGGCTCATGACTAATAACCACGACTGTGATAGAAAAGAGGGGGCTCCATGACTAATACCACGACTGATATAAAAAGGGAGGGGCTCATGACTAATGACCACGACTGTGATAGAAAGGGAGGCGCTCAGACTAATAACACCACTGTGATGAAAAGGAGGGTCATGACTAAAACCCCACTGTGATAGAAAAGGGAGGGCTCATGACTAATAACCACGACTGTGATAGAAAGGGAGGGCTCATGACTAACCACCACAAGTAGGTTGTGTAGTGTGTGTGAGATTGTTATAGTAGAGGGAGGATCATTGAGTTATCGTTAAACAGACAACAACAGTTCTGTGTCAGCAGTGTATCTGGCTGCTGTAACAAAGCGATGTGAGCCCGGACGTGCTTTATTGTAGCGCATCAGTAACCTTTTTCAGCTGCTACCCAGAACACAGCACTGTGGGCCGTGTGTGTGAGGATGTCAACAAGTACCCCTGAGTCCTTAGACAGGGAGTCGCGGCTGGGGCAAGGATGGAGCGAGGGAATGAGAGGAGTGTCGGCTAAGGCAGGATAGAGAGAGGGAATGAGAGGAGGAGGTGTCGGCTAGGCAGAATAGAGAGAGGGAATGAGAGGAGGAGTGTCGGCTAGGGCAGGATAGAGAAGGAATGAGGAGGAGTGTCGGCTGGGCAGGATGGAGCGAGGGAATGAGAGGAGGTGTCGCGCTGGGGCAGAGACGAGGAATGAGAGGAGGAGGTGTTTGGTCTCGCTAGGGCGGATAGGAGCGAGGAATAGAGGCAGGAAGAGGTCGGCTAGGCAGGAGAGCAGAATGAGAGGAGTGTCGGCTAGGCAGGATATGAGGAATGAGAGGAGGTGTCGGCTAGGGCAGGATAGAGAGAGGAATGAGAGGAGGAGGTTGGCTGGGCAGGATGAGAGCGAGGAATGGAGGTGTCGGCTGGGGCAGGATGAGAGCGAGGGAATGAGAAGAGAAGGTGTCGGCTAGGGCAGATAGAGCGAGGGAATAGAGAGAGGAAGTGTCGCTAGGGCAGATGGAGCGAGGAATGAGAGGGTGTCGGCTAGAGGCAGGATAGAGCGAGGGAATGAGAGGAGTGTCGTAGGGCAGGATAGAGAGAGGGAATGTAGAGGAGGAGGTGTCGGCATAGGCAGGATAGAGAGAGGGAATGAGAGGAGGAGGTGTCGCTGGGGCAGGATAGACGAGGAATGAGAGGAGGTGTCGGCTAGGGCAGGATAGAGCGAGGAATGAGAGGAGGAGGTGTCGGCTGGGGCAGGATAGAGCGAGGGAATGAGAGGAGGTGTCACGATTCTCTAAAGTAGAACCCAAAGCAGACCAGGACAAGGAGAGTAAGACGAAGGTGAGTATTTATTTACAAGTTTAAATGTAGTGATAGAAAATCCAAGTAGCGGAGCGGGCAGCGGAGGTAGTTGATGGAATTGAGTACAGCATCCAAGGAAGTAACTGAAGTCACCAACGACCAGTAGGATGGGATGAGTGTTCCGGGTGAATGACTGTAGACAGAAAAAACGGAGGTAAGTTCAAGGCAAGCAAGACGTACAAAACAACAAAACAAACTCTATCAAACTGGAGGCTGATACGCTGGCACAACATACTGTTCATGGCTAACGATCCGGCAGGGAATGGATGTCAGGTCAGCGCTTATGAAGTGGAGGGTGATGATCAGGACCAGGTGTGCAGATAGCTGATGGGATACAGGTGCGGGTACCAGAGATCCTCCAACTAGCTACGTCGCCCGGCAACCAGACAGGGTGCGTTCCAGGACACCGGAAAAAACACTCCAGGACAAAACACAGGCAAAAACAGACTCAGGAAGCGGGATTCGTACAGGAGGAGGTGTCGGCTAGGGCAGGATGGAGCGAGGGAATGAGAGAGGAGGTGTCGAGCTAGGGCAGGATGGAGTGAGGGAATGAGAGGAGGAGGTGTCGGCTAGGGCAGGATAGAGCGAGGGAATGAGAGAGAGTGTCGGCTAGGCAGGATGGATGAGGGAAGAGAGGAGGAGGTGTAGCTGGGGCAGGATGGAGCGAGGGGAATGAGAGGAGGAGGTGTCGGCTAGGGCAGGATGGAGCGAGGGAATGAGAGGAGGAGGTGTCGGCTAGGGCAGGATGGAGTGAGGGAAGAGAGGAGGAGGTGTTAGCTGGGGCAGGATGGAGTAGGGAATGAGAGGAGGAGTGTCGGCTGGGGCAGGATGGAGCGAGGGAATGAGAGGAGGTGTCGGCTAGGGCAGGGATGGAGCGAGGGAATGAGAGGAGGTGTGTCGGCTAGGGCAGGATAGAGCAAGGAATGAGAGGAGGAGTGTCGGCTGGGGTAGGATGGAGCGAGGTAATGAGAGGAGGTGTCGGCTGGGGCAGGATGGAGCGAGGGATTGAGAGGAGGAGGTGTCGGCTCAGGCAGGATGGAGCGAGGGAATGAGAGAGGTGTCCGGCTGGGGCAGGATGGAGCGAGGGATTGAGAGGAGGAGGTGTCGGCTCAGGCAGGATGGAGAGAGGGAATGAGAGGAGAGGGTCGGCTGGAAAGGATGGAGCGAGGGAATGAGAGGAGGAGTGTCGGCTAGGGCAGGATGGAACGAGGAATGAGAGGAGGAGGTGTCGGCTGGGGCAGATAGACGAGGGAATGAGAGGAGGAGGTGTCGGCTGGGCAGGAATGGAACGAGGGAATGAGAGAGGAGGTGTCGGCTGGGCAGGATGGAGCGAGGGAATGAGAGGAGGAGGTGTCGGCTGGGGCAGGATAGAACGAGGGAATGAGAGGAGGAGGTGTCGGCTGGGGCAGGATGGAGCGAGAGAATGAGAGAAGGAGGAGGAGTGAAGGAGTGTGGCAGCAGGACAATATACAGACATAAACTGAAAAAGCCACCATGAGTGAGACTTCCATAAAAACAAGCAAACACACACACGCATTGTCACTTATCCCACATTTCCAAAACACACTGTAAAAACCAGGGAGAGATCGAGAAAAAGATGTGAAAATTGAGTGAGAAGAAAGAGAAGAAAATGTTTGTGTAAAATATATTGAGAGAAAGAAAGAGATGGGAGATGGAGAATAAATGTAAGTCCCAGTCTTAATTAGTTAGTAGACAGCCAATAAAAGCTCTGGCAGAATGAGAGCCAGGTGGAAGGAGGGAGGACTGGCAGGCCTAGGAACCCCATATTCTGTCCTTAAGGAGCCAGGATGTTTTAATAGTCATATTGAGAGCAGAATAGAGTTATGGTTCTGTAAGCTATGCTAGGGTGAGACGGACAGGGCTTGATGTGGCAAATGTCTTTAAAACCGTTACAACACAACGACTAGCACTACGCACCAGACACACAGACAGACGACTAGCACTACACACCAGCTACACAGACAGACGACTAGCACTACGCACCAGACACACAGACAGACGACTAGCACTACACACCAGCTACACAGACAGACGACTAGCACTACACACCAGCTACACAGACAGACGACCGGCACTACACACCAGCTACACAGACAGACGACTGGCACTACACACCAGCTACACAGACAGACGACTAGCACTACACACCAGACACACAGACAGACGACTAGCACTACACACCAGCTACACAGACAGACGACTAGCACTACACACCAGCTACACAGACAGACGACTAGCACTACACACCAGCTACACAGACAGACGACTGGCACTACACACCAGCTACACAGACAGACGACTAGCACTACACACAGCTAACACAGACAGTCGATAGCACTACGCACCAGACACACAGACGACGACGCTGGCACTACACGCACCAGACACAGCAGACACTGCGACTAACAATACAGCACCAGCTACACAGAACAGACGACGACTGGCACTACGCACACAGCTACACAGACAGTCGACTAGACACTACACACCAGCTACAACAGACAGAGCGACTGGCACTACGCACCAGACACAATCAGAGACATCGCACTAGCACTACACACAGCTACAACAGACAAGACGACTGGCACTACGGCCCAGAACCACAGACAGGAACGACTAGCACTACACACCAGCTACACAGACAGACGACTGGCCATACACACCAGCTACACAGACAACGACTGGCACTACGCCCCAGACCACACAGACAACACTAGCACTACGCACCAGCTACACAGACCAGACACTGGCACTACACACCAAGCTACACACAGAGCAGACGACTAGCACTACACACAATGCACTACACAGACAGACGACTGGCACTACCCACCAGACACACAGACAGGACTAGCACTAACACACCAGCTAACACAGACAGACGACTAGCACTACACACCAGCTACACAGACAGACGACTGGCACTCAAACACCAGACACACAGACACACTAGCACAATGCACCAGAACACACAACGACTGCACTACGACCAGACACACAGACAGACGACTAGCACTAACACACCACTACACAGACAGACACTGGCAACAAAACGCAAGACACACAGACAGTCACTAAACAACAGCACCAGACGACCAGTACGACAGCACTGCACGTACCAGACACACAGACAGACGACTAGCACTACGTACCAGACACACAGACAGACGATCTAGCACTACGTACCAGACACACACACAGATAGTCTGTACGAGACTAGCACTACGTACCAGACACACAGCAGACGACTCAGCACTACGTACCAGACACAGCAGTCGACTAGCACTTACGTACCAGACACACAGAACGACTAGCACTACGTACAGACACATAGACACTAGACTACGTTACCACGAAACACAAGACAGATGACTAATAACGCACCGACGACACACAACAAGCACCACGAACACAGACTAACAACATAGAGGCACTACCACGACACACAGACACAGTGAAGGCACACATACTCGACGACTAACACTAGCATACACAGGCAATTCACAGACATCCAGACTACGCTACGCACCCAAAGACCACAGACGACACCTAGCCACCCTAACCCGCACCAGACCAACCAAGACGATCTAGCACTACGAGACACTCGACGAACCTAGCACTACGCCAGACACACAGACGAACTAGCACTACGCACCAGAACACCACAGACAGACGACTTAAGCCAAACTGACGTAGCCAAGACACACACAGCACAGACGACTAAAGACACTTACGTACCAGACATCACAGACAGTGACTAGCACTACGCACCAGACACACAGACAGACGACGCCACTACGCACCAGATCGCACACAAGACACGTTACGACGTAGCACACCGTACCAAGACACCAGACGCGGACAGCACTACGCCACCAGATACACCCGCTCAAACGACAGACACTGGCATAACCACGTACCACACAGCTACACCCAGAACAGAACGACTGCGCACTAACCACCAGAAAACACACGCTCAACCTACGAAAAAACGACTAGCAATACAGCCTAACCCCAGAACACACCCATCGCACCTACCTACCAAGGTACACCAGCAGACACGAGACTAGGCACCTAAGAACACTCAGGACAGCACACCAGACAGAACAGAAAACAAACACAAACCGATGAACACTCCCACGCCCATACACACAGACAGCCCCACTCTGCCAATGCTAAGTTCCCTCACGCTAGTTCAGAAGACTTTGCACTTATCTTATCCCCTTCTGTATAATTGCTGTAATATGGGCGGTGTGTTGCGTTAATCCTGCATGCATGTCACAACTAGTTCATAATTTCCTCCCACGCCAGTCTGAGGCCTGATACCCATTACATTACCTGACAACCCACAACACTCCCATCATTACGATGAGCATTACTAACCGCTCTCACACATCCAGCTCCCTGTATTGCATATCTTGGTCATTCTAATCTAGGTAGCCTCTACATCCCTTGCCCTCTGGACGCAGAATTGCTGTTTGAATGGGACGTGGAGGGAAGGGGTCAGCGCGTCCGTTCTGCACTATATCTGCTGTATGTGACTCAGCTATGCAGTCACTTAGGCCCTATCACCCCTTCTCACACTTGAACCCACGATCCCCCGAACGGACGGAAAAGTATCAAATGTATAGCGCAGGGATAGAAACGTCAATACTGCATTAACGCAAATTAGACCCCAACGTCTCCACCCTCATCACCTAACATTAACACTGTAGAGTGGACGACATGAGAGCAGACAGGAAACGTTGGTTAACACATAGACTCCACATACCAGCATCCCTCTCTCTCCATATGTCCTTACATCATACGAATGAAAGCACGATCGTGTATGTTCTTTACACATGTTGTGCCACTGTCGTACACCGTTCTCAGGGCCACAATAGCATAAACTAGTTTGCTTGTTTATTTGCCTAATTAACCCCAATGTGTCCAACCTTAATTTAATGTCCTTATCATATTTCTCGCATTGATTCTGCGTTGCCGCTCTCACTAATAAGTGTATTCCGCTACACTCTTTCACTCCTCACGCTACATCTTACCTCATCCTATCTCACTCTCTCTATATACATCTCTAAACATCTCGCTATCCCTCTACCTCTCCGCGCATCTCTAACCCTATCCTTCAGCTACTCTTCTATCTTAACCTCTCGCTATCGACTCATTCAAAGTTCAAAGGGGCTCTTATTGGGCAGCGGAAGCAATGTTAACGACAGCAGCCCCATTCGCCAAAGCAAGTGAGTAAATAATAATATCAAAAGTGAAATAAACCAATAAAATGAAACAGTAAACATTAACACTCAACAGAATTCTCAAACAACTAATAAAAGACATTACAAATGTATATATTATCTACTCACAATTGGTTGAAGTCGGCAAGACGACACTACACTTAGGTGTAGATTCAATTAAAATCACTTGTTTAATTCAACACTCGCACAATTTCTTGTTAACTCCAATCTACAATAATTGATTGGCACAGTCACGGTTATAAGCACGACTAACTCTAACACTTGAGCCTAGGAGATTAACACACAAATTGCAAACTGTGCCTACCCCGCTGGAAAAATTCCAGAAAAACTTAATGCCACCAGCGCTTTAAGAAGCTTCTGAATGCAGGACTAATATTGCACATCCAATGAGCAATTTAAGAGGTGTATCTGTAATTTCAAAGCCTTACCCATTCCAAACCTCACCCTGCCATTTCCTTGACATCAATGGGAAATATCAAAAGAAATCAGACCAAACCAATGTTCAGAAAATATTGGTACACCTCAACACAACGAATCGGTTTTCAAATCTCGGAGCTAATTCCACAAATTCAGGAAGGTACCTATGTCATACTGTATCAATATATACCTAGTCAACGCCCAACAAGTTACCACCGACAACCCAAATTGGACACCTCACGACATAGACCGTCCTAGAAACTACGCCTCAGCCACGGAAGACGCGCGTCCCTAGAGAATGAAGCATACTTCTGGTGGCCGAAAAGTGCAAATCAATCCCCAGAACACAGGCAAAGGAGGCCGTTCGTGCAAGACTGCTGCGACGGGAACACCCTACAGAATAAATATCTATATATCCACAGGCAAAACCGCAGTCCGCCCTAACTCGACATTACTAAAGGCAACCGCGCTAGCTCTGAGCAAAGGGAAGAAGCCACAATGTCCATAAACAAGCGCGATAAAAAAGGTCCAGACTACCGAGTTTCATAGGGGCACAGAAGATCGATAGCTTTTTCGAGGATGGACGAACTGTCCTTGCTGCCCCCGATGAAACAAACCATAAAACTTTGGAAGCCCATAAAATGACCCATCAAACTGCACGCTTATGTCTAGTTGAAGATAGAGAGAAGGTAGGCTTGCAAAGTCGAAAGTAACAAGTTCCAAATCACCAACTGGTGAAGAAAACACGGAAGTAGCAGAGATCAATTGTTGTGAGGGCGTGATGCAGCAGCGAAGGACTCGAGGTGCATTCACAAATAGAGTCATCAAATCAAATGAAAGGTAAGGTGAAAATGTAAAGGTGATATTAATACAAGCAACAACTCAAGACAACCCTGCAGCAGGAACCGGATCGTAATAAACCCCCCAGTTGTCCAAATAGGTTTACTAAGTAGGACACATATGACGTCAAAGCATTTAAAACTCCAAAGTTGTGGCACAAGGCTTAAGACAATTAAGAAAATCAGATCAAATTAACACAAGTCAAGGAATATAAGTAGTGATGAGCCATCGAGTCGAAATGCCTGACCTATCAAACACCATCGTATATTAGAAACTTTTTATGGGTAGAACTGAACAAAAAGCGTGTTGCCCGAACGAGTGAGAGGCTACCGGCAGAATCGGCCAAGACTTCACAAAAAATCAATAAGCAAATATGTACGACTGGAACTATGTGGATAAGGCCTTCATGAACAGGTTTCTGACCTCTATTGCCAAAAAGAATAGAAACCAAATTTAACGTATGGCACAACGCTAGAACGGCCAGCTTATAACTTCTAAGAAATATCTATATGTGAGTTGCCATATTGTAAATCTGATACTGTACCGCAAAACTTTGAAGAAATAACAGTAAGTGAGGTATGAAAGAATAATCAAAAAGCTGAAATACAATAAAATTCTCCACTTCTAATTCTGATATTTCACATTACGCAATGAAAAAAGAATTCCAACGTGGTTGATACCATAGACGTGACCTACAGACAGGGAAAGTTTAACTAGGATTAAATGTCAGGAATTGTGAAACTGAGGTGTTAATGTTATTTGGTACATGTGTAAGGTAACTTCCGACCTCAACTCTTGCGCTACGTCTCTTTTTCGCTACCTTCTCTTTTTCGCTACCCTTCTCTTTTTGCGCTACAATCTATCGCGACTTCTGCTCTCTACGCTTCTCTACTCTCTCAATCTTCTACCTCCTCTATCTCTACCTTCTCTCTATCTCTACCTCTCTCTATCTCTACTCTCTCTATCTCTACCTCTACCTCTCCTATCTCTAACTCTCTCTATCTCTACCTCTCTGTAACTCTACGCTCTACCGTCGCTCTATCTCTTCCTCTCTTAATCTCTACGTCTCTCTATCTCTACCTCTCTCTATCTCTATCGCCACCTTCTCTAATCCTACC
>NW_019944558.1:31703-36102 GCF_002910315.2 Salvelinus sp. IW2-2015 | reverse complement strand
TGCTTGCCGGCAGGATCCAGAATCGGATCACTGATCTGGCGGGACCTGGGCTGTATCCGGATTGAGAGGAGCGACTGGTGGTCGCTGATGCGCAGGTATTGGAGCGAGAGAATTGAGAGAAGGAGGAGAGTGAAGGAGTGTGGCAGCAGGACAATATACAGACATAAACTGAAAAAAGCCACCATGAGTGAGACTTCCATAAAAAACAAAACCCGACAAACTACACACCGCATTGTCACTTATCCCACATTTCCAAAACACACTGTAAAAACCAGGGAGAGATCGAGAAAAAGATGTGAAATTGAGTGAGAAGAAAGAGAAGAAAATGTTTTGTGTAAAATATATTGAGAGAAAGAAAGAGATGGGAGATGGAGAATACAAAATTGTAAGTCCCAGTCTTAATTAGTTAAGTAGACAGCCAATAAAAAGCTCTGGCACAGAATGAGAGCCAGGTGGAAGGAGGGAGGACTGGCAGGGCCTAGGACCCACATATTCTGTCTTAAGGAGCCAGGATGTTTTAATAGTCATATTGAGAGCAGAATAGAGTTATGGTTCTGTAAGCTATGCTAGGGTGAGACGGACAGGGCTTGATGTGGCAAATGTCTTTTAAAACCGTTACAACACAACGACTAGCCTACGCACCAGACACACAGACAGACGACTAGCACTACACACCAGCTACACAGACAGACGACTGCACCTACGCAACGCCAGACACACAGACAGACGACTAGCACTACACACCAGCCACACAGACAGACGGACTAGCACTACACACCAGCTACACAGACAGACGACGCGGCACTACACACCAGAGCTACACAGGACAGACGACTGGCAGCTACACCACCAGCTTACACAGACAGACGACTAGCACTACACACCAGCATACACTCAGACAGACGACTGCCACACCTAACGCGACGACCAGAACATTACTATCCAGGAACTATGGAGCAGAAGACGCAACTAGAAAGCCAGACACACATCCGACTACCACCAGCGAGCAAACAGCCGGAAACCGGCAAAAGAACGCACGGAACTAGCTACTATACGCACGCAAGAACACGACACGACCAGTATAGACGCACCGAACTCCAAGGCATCACATCTACCCAGGCGCACAACACTCACAGGTAACTAGCGCACTTATGGTCACAATCCATAATGCGCAGAGCAATCCTAGACACCAAATCCACAGACTAAAACAATACGACTCAGCACTACATACCAGGACTCACTATCACAGCATCCAGAAGCCAATCGTAATCTAGACTACTAGCTCACCAAGACACAGAACTAGTCACGCAAGCCCTCGGCCAATCCTCAGTCACGTCACAGCAGAACAAACACTCCAACACAGGACTATGCATCCTGCACAACCATTAATACGAACCCCTGCTTCGCTATGTCATCTAACGCCCATTAAATCTATGAGAGCTCTGTCTATATACTACCCTGACTAGTACACGACTACATCATAGCCACGCTCACACGAAGAACCAGTACAGGACTGGCCTAACTACGCCTACACAGCTATACTATAACAAAATGATCAGTCCTCGCCACGAATCTCAGCGCAAGACTGGCAGCCTCAGAGCACTAGACACCAAGCTGACACAGACATGAACGACTGCAGCTACGCACCATGACACACAGACGGTCGACTAGCACATAACACATTCCGTCCTACACAACAGACGACTGGACATACAGCGAGCCACACGACAGACAGAGCTACTAGCACTACCACGACGCAGCCTACGAGCAGACCGCCCAAATGCGTACGACCTGGCACTACCACCAGCGTTATCACAAGACAGTACACAGCCTCTACTCCGCTACCCATACGACCGCCACGACACACAGACAGATGAACCCGACGAAGAAGACTAATCACTCATGCACGTCATCTGCACCAGTACATCATATCGACCTATGAACCAGACCAGATCATAGCACTTTACACTACACCAGTATCTACACAGGACAGGTACAAACGACTAGCATCTAGCCACGACCTATAGACAAAATTATATACACATTGGTACACTACGTACCTGTATAGAACAACTCCAATCGCATCGGTCACTCAGAATTGCACACCCACAGACAGTCGTAACCTGCAGACGACTAGCACTACGCACCAGACACACAGACAGACGACTGGCACTACGCACCAGCTACACAGACAGACGACTGGCACTACGCACCAGACACACAGACGACTAGCACTACGTACCAGACACACAGACGACTAGCACTACGCACCAGACACACAGACAGACGACTGGCACTACGCACCAGACACACAGACACCCACTCTCAAGGCTTAGTTCCTAGCAGTCACCTTTTCACTTTCTTTCCCCTTCTGTTATATTTCTGTAATATGGGGGTGTGTTGGTTAACCTGATGATGTCACGCCTGATACCTTACATAGTACACACTCAGTCACGTGGCATTCTACGCTCTCACACACATGTCCTGTAGCTATTGGTCCTTCTATCTAGTGCTCTCTTCATCCCTTGCCTCTGGAGGCAGATTGCTGTTGAATGGGACGGGGGAAGGGGTCGTGCGTGTGTGTGGACATTTGTGTGTGTCAGCTAGGTTTATGGCCCCCTGTGCCCTTTAAACACTTGTCCCCATCCGTGATGGAGGGAGGATGAAGTATAGGAGGGATAAACGTCAATACTGCATTAGGCAATATTACCCAGTCCTCCACCTAACCAGACATTAACACTGAGAGATGGAGAAGAGAGAGACAGGACCTTGGGTTTAACATAGCTCACCAGCTCTCTCTCTCTCTTTCTTTACATTACGATGAAGACGTGATGTTCTTTACACAGTGTGCCACTGTGTACTCTCTGTTTAGGGCCAAATAGCATTCTAGTTTGCTCTGTTTATTTGCTAATTATTCCCAATGTGTCAAGTAATTATCCTTATATTTTCTCATGATTTGGTTGGGTCTAATTGTGTTGCTGTCTTTTACCTCTCTCTATCTCTACCTCTCTCTATCTCTACCTCTCTCTATATCTCTACCTCTCGCTATCTCTACCTCTCGCTATCTCTACCTCTCGCTATCTCTATTTACCTCTCGCTATCACTTCATTCAATTCAAGGGGCTTTATTGGCATGGGAAACATATGTTAACATTGCCAAAGCAAGTGAAGTAGATAATATACAAAAGTGAAATAAACAATAAAATGAACAGTAAACATTACACTCACAGAAGTTCCAAAATAATAAAGACATTACAAATGTCATATTATGTATATATACAGTTGAAGTCGGAAGATTACATACACTTAGGTTGGAGTCATTAAAACTTGTTTTTCAACCACTCCACAAATTTCTTGTTAACAACTATAATTTTGGCAAGTCGGTTAAGGATATCTACTTTGTGGAGTTACACTAAATTGACTGTGCCTTTAAACCGCTTGGAAAATTCCAGAAAATTATGCCATGGCTTTAGAAGCTTCTGATAGGCTAATTGACATCATTTGAGTCAATTGGAGGTGTATCTGTATTTCAAGCCTTACTTCAAACTCAGTGCTCTTTCCTTGACATCATGGAAAATAAAAGAAATCGCCAAGACCTCAGAAAACTATTGTAGACCTCCACAAAGTCTGGTTCATCCTTGGAGTAATTTCCAATGCCTGAAGGTACCATGTTCATCTGTACAAATAATAGTACGCAAGTATAAACACCATGGGACACGCAGCCCGTCATAACGCTCAGGAAGGAGATGCGTTCTGTCTCCTAGAGATGAACATACTTTGGGTGCGAAAGTGCAAATCAATCCCAGACACAGCAAAGGACCTTGTGAAGATGCTGGAGGGAACAGGTACAAAAATATCTATATCCACAGTAAAACGAGTCCTATATCGACATAACCTGAAAGGCCGCTCAGCAAGGAAGAAGCCACTGTTCCAAACCACCAATAAAAAAGCCAGACTACGGTTCCATGGGGACAAAGATCATACTTTTTGGAGAAATGTCCTCTGCTCTGATGAAACAAAAAAATAGAACTGTTTGGCCATAATGACCATCGTTATGTTTGGAGGTAAAAGGGGGAGGCTTGCAAGCCGAAGAACACCATCCCAACTGTGAAGCACGGGGGTGGCAGAATCATGTTGTGGGGGTGCATTGCCTGCAGGAGGACTGGTGCACTTCACAAATAGATGTCATCATGAGGTAGGAAAATGATGTGGATAATATTCAAGCAACATCTCAAGACATCAGTCAGGAAGTTAAAAGCTTGGTCGCAAATAGGTTTACAAGTGGACAATGACCCCAAGCATACTTCCAAAGTTGTGGCAAAATGGCTTAAGGACAACAAAGTCAAGGTATTGGAGTGGCCATCGCAAAGCCCCTGCCTCAATCCTATAGAAAACTTTTG
>NW_019944558.1:18828-25526 GCF_002910315.2 Salvelinus sp. IW2-2015 | reverse complement strand
AGAGAGAGATGGAGGAAGAGAGTATCGTAATTTATGTGCAGTGCAGATACGCACAACCACAGTAGACAAGTAAAGCGAGAGAGTCACGAAGGGAAAACGTGAGATTGATAAAGAGAGATGCAGAGGATTAAAATAAACGAGAAGTAAGCTCAAACAAACTGAGAGCCGAAGAGAAGGAGAGACTGAAAATGAAAAGAGAAGGACAGGAGTGAGCAAAAGAAAAGGAAACACCAAAGAAAGAAAAAAAGGGAGAGACAAACTAACAGACTACAAAGAAGCATGCAGTCACGACATGGCCAGGAGGATCAGAACAGAACAGAACTTTGGCCATGAGGCGTAGGTCCTAAAAGGCATCCCTGGTAGTTGTTACCAGAGGGGCGACTACCTCCATTAAAGCCTGGTTATACGGGTTACTACGAGTCACTGGACTAAAACCTGCCTGATGACATGTTGCAGGATTGGGCGAGCAGTTTGGGTCCAGACCCAACCTCAGAACATGAGGAGAGGTAGTCTAAAGAGAAAGGGAGGGAAAAAGATGGAGAGAGACAGTCAAAGGCTGAGGAGAGTGGTGAAAGACTACGGAGAGGTAAGAGAATGGTAAGGAGAAGAGACACGGTGTAGAAGAAGGTTATAGATAGAGGTACAGGGTAGAGAAAGCTAGAGAAACGAGAGATAGAGCGGTAAGAGATAGAGGAGGTAGCAGGATAGAGGAGAGGTAGAGATTAGAGAGGGGGTAGAAGATAGAGAGAGGGTAGAGGTAAGTAAGAGCGGTAGAGATGAGAGGTAGACGGAGGATAGAGAGGAGGTAGGATAGAGGTAGTAGGATTAGAGAAGAGGATAGAGATAAAGAGAGAGTGGATGAGATAGAGAGAGGTAGAGATAGAGAGTAGGGTAGGTTAGAGAGAGGTTAGAATGAGAGAGTTTAGAAGATAGTAAGAGCGCAGGGTAGAGATAGAGTGAAGTGTAGGATAGTAGAGCATAGGAGTAGAGGGATGAGCGAGGAGAGGTAGAGAAATAGATGAGAGTGGGTAGGATGCAGATCAGAGTAGAGATAGATGAGAGATGGACAGAGGTAGAGTAGAGGAGAAGCTAAGAGAGAGTCGCTGAACTAAAGGTGTAGCGAAAAAGTAGGGGTAGCGAAAAAGAGAGGTCAAGCGAAAAAGAGAGGTAGCGAAAGAGTTGAAGATTTCTCATTCCACACAATTTACTTATTAAGCTGAAGAGTAACGGGAAATGGGGATGAGGGAAAAGATAGAGATCTTTCAACTCTTTCGTCTAACGTCTCTTTTTTCGCGTACCTCTCGTTTTTCGCTACCTCTCTTTTTCCCCGCCTACATCTACTCGCGAAGCTTGTCTGCTCTACTTTCTCTTACCGTGCGGTCTCGGGTATCGTCCTCAGCGCGGTGCGCGCTAGGCGTATCTCGAACACCGGGGTTTTTTTTTTTTTTTTTTTTTTTTTTTTTTTTTTTTTTTGTTCTCTCTATCTTACCTCTCATCCTAGAATCTCTACCTCTCTCTATATCTCTTTACCTCTCGCTATCTCTAACCTCTCGCTAATCTCTACCTCTGCTCTAACTCTAAGCCTCTCTAACCTCGCTCTACTCTCTACTCTCTCTATCATCATACCCCTCTCTTATCTCTACCTCTACCTCTCTCTATCTCTACCTCTCTCTATCTCTACCTCTCTCTATCTCTACCTCTCTCTATCTCTACCGCTCTATCTCTCTTTCTCTAGCTTTCTCTACCTGTACCTCTATCTATACCTTTCTCTACACCTGTCTCTTTTTCCCTACCATTCTCTTACCTCTCTAGTCTTTCACACCTCCCTCACCTTTACTTCTCTCTCCATCTTTTTCCTCCCTTTCTCTTTAACTAACCTCTCCTCTGTTCGAGGTTGGGTCTGGACCCTAAACTGCTCGCCCAGATCCTGAACATGTCATCAGGCAGGTTTTGGTCCAGTGACTCGTATAACCCATAACCAGGTTTAATGGAGGGAGTCCCCTCTGGTAACAACTACCAGGGATGCTTTAGGACCACGCTCATGGCCAAGGTCTGTTCTGTTCTATCCTACCTGGCCATGTCTGACTGGATGTCTTTGTATGTCTGTTAGTTTGTCTCTCCCTTTTTTTCTTTCTTTGTGTTTCCTTTTCTTTTGCTCACTCCTGTCCTTCTCTTTTCATTTCAGTCTCTCCTTCTTTCTCTCTCAAGTTTGTTTAGCTTACTTCTCTTTATTTTAATCCTCTGCATCTCTCTTTTCATCTCACTTTTCCCTTCTGAACTCTCTCTCTCTTACTTGTCTACTGTGGTTGTGCGTATCTGCACTGCACATAAATACGCATCTCTCTTCCCCATCTCTCTCTTCCCCATTTCTCTCTTCCCCATTTCTCTCTTCCCCATTTCTCTCTTCCCCATCTCTCTCTTCCCCATCTCTCTCTTCCCCTATCCTCCAGGACCTTAATCTGGCCCAGCAAAACGCCACCAATACAGACCCCAGTCCCCCGGGGCTCGCTGGCCCACCAGATCTACCGGGTCATGTGTGCCTGCGGCTATGCCAACAAGGACTTCTCCTCTGTGTTCCAGTTCCTACGCAAACATGACAAGGAGACAGAAGAGAGAGATGGAGGAAGAGAGTATCGTAATTTATGTGCAGTGCAGATACAGCACAACCACAGTAGACAAGTAAGAGAGAGAGAGTCAGAAAGGGAAAACCGTGAGATGAAAAGAGAGATGCAGAGGATTAAAAATAAAGAGAAGTAAGCTAAACAAACTGAGAGAGAAGAGAAGGAGAGACTGAAAATGAAAAGAGAAGGACAGGCAGTGAGCAAAAGAAAAGGAAACACAAAGAAAGCAAAAGGGAGAGACAAGACTAACAGACATACAAAGAAGCATGCCAGTCAGACATGGCCAGGTAGGATAGAACAGAACAGACCTTGCATGAGCGTAGGTCCTAAAGCATCCCTGGTAGTTGTTACCAGAGGGGCGACTACCCTCCATTAAAGAAACCTGTTATAGGGTGTTATACGAGTCACTGGACTAAAACCTGCCTGAATGACATGTTCAGGATCTGGCGACAGTTTAGGGTCCAGACCCAACCTCAGAACATGAGGAGAGGTAGTTAAAGAGAAAGGGAGGAAAAAGATGGAGAGAGAAGTCAAAGGGAGGAGAGTGGTGAAAGACTAGAGAGGTAAGAGAATGGTAGGAAAAAGAGACAGGTGGTAAGAGAAGGTTATAGATATGAGGTACAGGTAGAGAAAGCTAGAGAAGAGAGATAGAGCGTAGAGATAGAGGAGGTAGCAGATAGAGTGGAGAGGTAGAGATAGAAGGGAGGTAGAGATAGAGAGAGGTAGAGGTAAGAGATAGAGAGAGGTAGAAGTATGAGGAGAGGTAGAGGTAGTAGGATTAGAGAAGAGTAGAGATAGAAGAGAGGTGGATGAGTAGAGAGAGGTAGAGAAGAGAGAGGGTAGGAGATGAAGGAGAAGGTTAGAGGATAGAAGGCGCGGGTAGGAGGTGAGTTAGAGAGAGGGTAGATTGCATAGAGCAGGTTAGAGTGGGCTGAATGTAGAGAGGAGAGGTAGAGAAAGTAAGATATGAGATGATGAGGCTAGGATTGTGCAGACTCGAGAGTAGAGATAGAGATGAGGTAGATGTGATGACGAGAGGTAGAGATAGAGAGAGAGGTAGAGAAAGGCTAAGAGAGAGTCGCTGGACCGACGTAAAGGATGTAGGCGAAAAGAGTGTAGGGGTAGCGAAAAAGAGAGGTGCGAAAAAAAGAGAGGTAGCGAAAGAGTTGAAGATTTCTCATTCCACACAATTTACTTATTAAGCTGAAGAGTAACGGGAAATGGGGATGAGGGAAAAGATAGAGATCTTTCAACTCTTTCGTCTAACGTCTCTTTTTTCGCGTACCTCTCGTTTTTCGCTACCTCTCTTTTTCCCCGCCTACATCTACTCGCGAAGCTTGTCTGCTCTACTTTCTCTTACCGTGCGGTCTCGGGTATCGTCCTCAGCGCGGTGCGCGCTAGGCGTATCTCGAACACCGGGGTTTTTTTTTTTTTTTTTTTTTTTTTTTTTTTTTTTTTTTGTTCTCTCTATCTTACCTCTCATCCTAGAATCTCTACCTCTCTCTATCTCTACCTCTCCCTCTATCCTACTCTCTATACTCTACCTCTCACATCCTACCTTCTGCTTCTACTCTAACCTCTTAACCTCTCTACTACTTCTAACTCTCTCTATCTTAATCCACTCACCCGTCGTCGCTCTTATCTCTACCTCTCTCTATCTCTACTCTATCTCTACCTCTCGTCGTATCTCTATCTCTACTCTCTCTATCTCTACCTCTCTCTACTCGTACCCGGTCGTACCTCTACCGTCAGTCTCTACCTCTTATACTTCTACGCTCTACCCTGCTCTCTATCTTCTACCGCTCCTACTCTAAACCCACCTCTTCCTCTATCCTCTACCTCTTCTCCTTATCTCCTACCGCTCTAGTCTCTCTTTCTCTAGCTTTCTTACCTGTACCTCTATCTATACCTTTCTTCTACACCTTGTCTCTTTTCCCTACCATTCTCTTACCTCTCATCGAGTCTTTCAACACACCTTCCCTCAGCCTTTACTTCTCTCCTCTCACTCTTTTTCCCTCCCTTTCTCCTTTAACTTAACCTCTCCTCTGTTCGAGGGTTGGGTTCTGGACCCAAACTGCTCGCCAATCCTGAACAGTCATCAGGCAGGTTTTGGTCACAGTTGACTCGCTATAACCCATAACCAGGTTTAATGGAGGAGTCCCTCTCTGGTAACAAACTACCACGGATGCCTTTAGCGACCAACGCCTCCATGGGCCAAAGTCTGTTTCTGTCTATCCTAACCCTGCCGATGTCCTGACTGTGTTTGTACTGTCTGTTAGTTTTGTCTCTCCCTTTTTTTCTTTCTTTGGTGTTTCCTCTTTCTTTGCTCACTCCTGTCCTTCTCTTTTTTTCATTCTCAGTCTCTCCTTCTTTCGTCTCTCAAGTTTGTTTAGCTTACTTCTCGTTTATTTTATCCTCTTGCATCTCTCTTTTACATCTTCACTTTTCCCTTCTGAACTCTCTCGTCTCTTAACTTGTCTACTGTGGTTGTGCGTATCTGCACTGCACATAAATACACTTTCATCTCCTTTCCCCATTGTCTCTCTCTTCCCCATTTCTTCTCCCCGACAGTTCTCTCGTTTCCCCATCTTCTCTCGTTACCCCATCTCTCTCCCTTCTTCCCCCCTATGCCTCCAGGACCTTAAATCTGGGCCCAGCAAAACGCCACCAATTACAGACCCCAGTCCCCCGGGGCTCGCTGGCCCACAGATCTACCGGGTCATGTGTGCTGCGGCTATGCCAACAAGGACTTCTCCTCTGTGTTCCAGTTCCTACGACAAACATGACAAGGAGACAGAAAAGGGGGACTAGAACACCCCCCACCCGCCACAACCCCTACTCCCCCAGTACCCCCAGCCACACCACCATACTCCCCCAGTACCCCCCAGCTAATAACATCTCCTATTCCCCCAGTACCCCAGCTACAACCTCTACTCCCCCTTACCCAGTATACCACCCACATACACCCCTACTCCCCAGTACCCTCAGCTACACTCCTACTTCCCCCAGGTACACGCAGCTACACCCCTAACCCCCTAGTACCCCCAGCTAACTACACTCCATACCCCCAGTACCCACTCCTACACTCCCCAGTCCCCTCAGCCACATCCCTATTCCCCGTACCAGCTTACACTCCTACTCCCCATACCGCCAGCTACACTCCTCTACTCCCCCAGTACCTCTACACACCCCTACTCCCCCATTTTTGTACCTACCCACACACTCCTACTCTCCCCGCCCTGCAGTACCCCCAGCTACACTCCTACTCCCCAGTACCCCAGCTACACTCCTAACCCCCAAGTACCCTCAGCCAACCTTATTCCCCAGTAGACCAGCTACACCCCTACTCCCGCCAGTAACCCCCAGCTCACTCCTACTTCCCCAGTTACCCCAGCACAACCCCTACTCCCCCAGTACCCCGCAGCCCACACCCCTACTCCCCAGTAACCCCGCCCAGCTACACTCCTACTCCCCCAGTACTCCAGCTACACTCCTACTCCCCCAGTACCCCAGCCTACACTCCTACTCACACCAGTACCCCCAGCCAACACCCCTACTGCCCCCATGTACCCCCCAGCCCATCCCACTCCCCCAGTACTCCAGCACACCCCTACTCCCCCAGTACCCCCAAGCTCACTCCTAATTCCCCAGTACTCTCCCAGCTACACCCTACTCCCCCAGTACCCCCCAGCTACACCCCTACTCCCCCAGTTACCTCCCAGCTTACACTCCTACTCACCGCCAGTACCGCCCAGCTACACTCCTACTCACCCAGTAACCCCCGCTACAAACTCCTAACTCCCCAGTACCTCAGCCACATCCCTATTCCCCCAGTAACCGCCCCAGCTACACTCCTACTCTCCGGCCATACCCCCAGCTACACTCCTACTCCCCCAGTACCCTCCTTCCACACCCCTACTTCCCCCAGTACCCCGCAGCTACACTCCTACTCCAGTACCCCAGCTACACTCCTACTCCCCCAGTACCCCCCAGCTAACACCTACTCCTCCCAGTACCCCCAGCTACACTCCTACTCCCTCCAGTACCCTCAGCACATCCTTACTCCCCAGTACCTCA
>NW_019944558.1:12971-18803 GCF_002910315.2 Salvelinus sp. IW2-2015 | reverse complement strand
AAAGGGGGACTAGAACACCCCCCACCAGCCACACCCCTACTCCCCCAGTACCCCCAGCCACACCCCTACTCCCCCAGTACCCCCAGCTACACTCCTATTCCCCCAGTACTCCCCAGCTACACTCCTACTCCCCCCAGTACCCCCAGCATACCACCCCCTACTCCCCCAGTACCCCAGCTACACTCCTACTCCCCCAGTACCCCAGCTACACCCCTAATCCCCCAGTACCCCCAGCTACACTCTACTCCCCCAGTACCCCCAGCTACACTCCTACTCCCCCAGTACCCTCAGCCACATCCCTGATTCCCCAGTACCCAGCTACACTCCTACTCCCCCCATACCCCAGCTTACACTCCTAAACTCCCCCAGTACCTCTTACACACCCTACTCCCCCACTGTACCTACCCAACACTCTCTACTCTCCCGCCCGCAGTACCCCCGCTACACTCCTACTCCCCAGTACCCCAGCTACACTCCTGAACCCCCAGTACCCTCAGCCCACCTCTATTCCCCAGTACGACCAGCTACACCCCTACTCCCGCCAGTACCCCCAGCTACACGTCCTACTCTCCCCAGTTACCCCAGCACAACCCCTACTCCCCCAGTACCCCCAGCCCACACCCTACTCCCCAGTAACCCCCCAGCTACACCATCTCTCCCTTTTTTTTTTCAGCCACACCCCTACTCCCCCAGTACCCTCAGCCACATCCCTACTCCCCCAGTACCTACAACTCTAAACTGATCTTGGATCAGTGTCTAAGAGCGACTTCATTCTACTCTCCCTCTGTCCCACGTTGGCTGAGGAGAGGGTGGGTATCAGATGGGCACGAGAAATTGCGATAGAATTTAACTTTTAACAGCTGATCCAGGGTCAGGTATGATTTCATCCCCCTAATGGTTAAGGTTAGGATTGGGGGTAGGTGCTTGAGTCCTAGATCTGTGGTTAGAAGACCCCATAGAGCTCAAGACAATTTGTTTTTCTTGCCCACGTTACGACCGATGATCCTGCCTCTGTCAGAAACAAGCAGAAATGCAGCAGGAGTCCTCCATGGTTTAGTCTGGGTGAACGACAATAGATATGTTTGAGAGACTGACTACATCCCACCTGTTCAGCAGTAGCCTTATTTGAATTATGATGATGACATTGAAGACCCCATAGAGCTCAAGACAATTAGGGAATGGCATACCACTGCCCTCTGTCTCACAGATACATGTGACCGTTCTAAGATTTGGCAGAAGGGGGGTGTGGTAGAAGTGATTTACTAATGTAGACATCCTTCCATTATTTGTTCATTCACTGTCCATCCATTTATTAACTTTTTCATTCAGTCATGTGTTTTCAACTCGAGAGTCCAGTAGTGTTTGTGTAAAAAAAATTGCCACATCCACAATGCTCACTTCTCATTGGACAAACTCACTACTACTGTCCAGTACTGTGATTGGCAGCAGCTCCCTGGTCACTCTGACCAATCGGTGTGGCGCGGGGCCTTTTCATATACCTCATTTATTATAGTTTCAGTTTCTGTTTTACTATACATCTATACTGTAATCTCAGCTTCTGTTTTACTATACATCTGTAAATTCATTTTCATCACGAATGGAACATTCTGTTAGTAAAAAAGTACAATCTGTCAAAATGCTCAGTACCTCTCCTTCGTTGTTTTCGTTCACTTCTCCTCTCTTTTCATGCTTGGTCATTCTCCCTTGCTCTCTCTCTTTCCATCCCCTCTTCTCTTTCCCCCTCTTCTTTCTGTCTGTTGCTCAGAACATGCAGAATGTCTGTAAAATTCCACCTAGGGTAGGCTTTATCTCGCCTTGAGTGCATGTACATAATGTATATTTATTTGTTATATGTATTAAGGAGAACCAGAGAATCCTCGTTGTCACATTTGTTACTTTTCGCTGTACATTACTAGAGCATCTGTTAGTAGAACACCTCTGTCTTTCTCTCTCAGTCTCTGTCTGTCTGTTAGTAGAACACCTCTCTGTCTTTCTCTCTCGGTCTCTAGCTGTCTCTAATAGTAGAACACCTCTCTGTCTTTCTCTCTCAGTCTCTAGCTGTCTCTAATAGTAGAACACCTCTGTCTTTCTCTCTCAGTCTCTAGCTGTCTCTAATAGTAGAACACCTCTCTGTCTTTCTCTCTCAGTCTCTGTCTGTCTCTAATAGTAGAACACCTCTGTCTTTCTCTCTCGGTCTCTGTCTGTCTCTAATAGTAGAACACCTCTGTCTTTCTCTCTCGGTCACTCGTCGTCGTGTCTGTCTCTATAGTAGAACACCTCTAGTCTCTTTCCTCTTCTCGGTCTCTAGCTGTCTCTAATAGTAAGAACACCTCTCTGTCTTTCTCTCTCGTCTCTGTGCTCTAATAGTAGACACCTCTGTCTTTCTCTCTCGTCTCTGCTGTCTCAATAAGTTAGAACACCTCTCTGTCTTTCTCTCTCAGTCTCTAGCTGTCTCTAATAGTAGAACACCTCTCTGTCTTTCTCTCTCAGTCTCTGGCTGTCTCTAATAGTAGAAACACCTCTGTCTTTCTCTCTCGGTCTCTGGCTGTCTCTAATAGTAGAACACCTCTGTCTTTCTTCTCTCAGTCCTCTAGCTGTCCCTCTGAATAGTAGAAACCTCTGTCTTTCTCTCTCGGTCTCTAGCTGTCTCTAATAGTAGAAACACCTCTTCTGTCTTCTGTCTCTCGTCTCTGTCTGTTCCTTCTGTTGTTTGTAGAACACCTCTGTCTCTTCCTCTTCGGTCCTCTGTCTGTCCTGTCTGTCTGTTAGTAGAACAGCCTCTTCTTTCTCTCATCGGTCCTGTCTGTCTGTTAGTAGAACACCTCTCTGTCTTGTCTCTCTCGGTCTCTAGCTGTCTCTAATAGTAGAACTACCTCCTGTCTTTGTCTCTCGATCTCTGTCTGTCCTGTCTGTCTGTTAGTAGAAACCTCTCTGTCTTTCTCTCTCGGTCTCTAGCTGTCTCTAATAGTAGAAACATCTCTGTCTTTCTCTCTCGTCTCTAGCTGTCTTAATAGTAGAACAACTCTCTGTCTTTCTCTCTCAGTCTCTAGCTGTCTCTAATAGTAGAAACACCTCTCTGTCTTTCTTCTCTCGGTCTCTAGCTGTCTCTAATAGTAGAACACCTCTCTGTCTCTTCTCGGGTCTCTAGCTGTCTCTAATAGTAGAACACCTCTCTGTCTTCTCTCTCATCGGTCTCTGTCTGAGTCTCTATAGTAGAACAACCTCTCTGTCTTTCTCTCTCGGTTCTGGCCTGTCTCTAATAGTAGAAACCTCTGTCTTTCTCTCTCGGTCTCTGTCTGTCTCTAATAGTAGAACACCTCTCTGTCTTTCTCTCTCGGTCTCCTGGCTGTCTCTAATAGTAGAACACCTCTGTTCTTTCTCTCTCGGTCCTCGTGCATGTCTGTTAGTTAAGACACCTGCTCTGTCTTTCTCTCTCGGTCTCTGGCTGTCTCTAATAGTAGAACACCTCTGTCTTTCTCTCTCGGTCTCTAGTTGTCTCTATAGTAGAAACACTCTCTGTTTTCTCTCTCCGGTCTCTAGCTGTCTCTAATGTAGAACACTCTCTGTCTTTCTCTCTCGGTCTCGGTAGCTGTCTCCTAATAGTAGAACACCTCTTGTCTTTCTCTCCGGTCTTCTAGCTGTCTCTAATAGTAGAACAACCTCTGCTGTCTTTCTCTCTGTCTCTAGCTGTCTCTAATAGTAGAACACCCTCCTGTCTTTTCTCTCTCGTGTCCTCTGCTGTCTCTAATAGTAGAAACGCCTCTCTGTCTTCCTCTCTCGGTCTCTAGCTGTCTCTAATAGGTAGAACACCTCTCTAGTCTTTCTCTCTCGGTCTCTACTGTCTCTAATAGTAGAACACCCCTCTGTCTTTCTCTCTCGGTCTCTAGCTGTCTCTAATAGTAGAACACCTCTCTGTCTTTCTCTCTCGGTCTTGCTGTCTCTAAATGTAGAACACCCCTCTGTCTTTCTCTTCGTCTCTGGCTTCTCTAATAGTAGAACACCTTCTGTCTTTCTCTCTCGGTCTTCTAGCTGTCTCTAATAGTAGAACACCCCTTCTGTCTTTCTCTCTCGGTCTCTGTCTGTCTTATGTAGAACCCCTCTGCTTTCTCTCTCGGTCTTCTAGCTGTCTCCGTAAATAGTAGAACACCTCTCTGTCTTCTTTCTCCGGTCTCTTGCTGTCTGTTATGTAGAACACCCTCTGGTCTTCTCTCTCGGTCTCTTAGCTGTCCTAATAGTAGAACACCCCTCTGTCTTTCTCTCTCTCGTCTCTGGCTGTCTCTAATAGTAGAACACCCTCTGCCTTTCTCTCTCGGTCTCTGGCTGTCTCTAATAGTAGAAACACCCTCTGTCTTTCTCTCCTCATCTCTAGCTTGTCTCTAATAGTAGAACACCCTCTGTCTTTCTCTCTCGGTCTCTAGCTGTCTCTATAGTAAGAACACCTCTCTGTCTTTCGTTCTCGCGCTCTAGCTGTCTGCTAATAGTTGAACACCCTCTGTCTTTCTCTCTCGGTCTCTATGTCTCTAATAGTAGGAACACCTCTCTGTCTTTCTTCTCGGTCTCTAGCTGTCTCTAATAGTAGAACACCTCTCTCTGTCTTCTCTCTCGGTCTCTACGTGTCTCTAATAGTAGAACCCCTCTCGCTCTTCTCTCTCGGTCTCCGAGCATTGTGGGTCCTGTCTCTAATAGTTAAGAACACCCCTCTGTCTTTCTCTCTCCTCGGTCTCATCTTGCTCTAATAGTAGAACACCCCTCTGTCTTTCTCTCTCCGTCGGTCTCTTAGCTGTCTCTAATAGTAGAAACCCTTGTCTTTCTCTCTCGGGTCTCTAGGCTGTCTCTAAATAGTAAGAACACCCTCTGTCTTCTCTCTCGGTCTCTAGCTGTCTCTAAGTATGTAACACCGATACACTCTCCCTGCTGCTTCTTTCTCTCTCGGTCTCACTGGCGTCTTAATAGTAGAACACCCCGTCTGTCTTTCTCTCTCGGTTTCTCCCTACTGTCCGTTCTTAATAGTAGAACATCCTCTCTGTCTTTCTTCTCGGTCTCTAGCTGTCTCTAATAGATGAGGAACACCTCCTCTGTCTTTCTCTCTCGAGCTTCTGGCTGTCTCTAATAGTAGAACACCTCTCATGTCTTTCTCTCTCGGTCTCTAGCTGCTCTCTAATAGTAGAACACCTCTCTGTCTTTTTACTCTCTCGGTCGTCTGTCTTGTCTGTTAAGTTATGAGGAACACTCTCCTCCTTCCTGCTGTCGTTTACCTCCTTCCCTCGGTCTCTAGCTGTCTCTAATAGTAGAACACCTCTCTGTCTTTCTCTCTTCTAGTCTCCCTTGGCTGTCCCTCAATAGTAGAACACCTCTCTCTGTCTTTCTCCTCTCAGTTCTAGCTGTCTCTAATAGTAGAACACCTCTCTGTCTTTTCTCGTCAGCTCTTGGCTGTCTCTAATAGTAAGAAACCTCCTCCTCTGTCTTCTCTCTCAGTCTCTAGCTGTCTGCTAATAGTAGAACACCTCTTCTGTCCTTTCCTCTCAGTCCTCTGGCTGTCTCTAATAGTAGAACACCCCTCTGTCTTTCTCTCAAGGTCTCTAGCTGTCTCTAATAGTAGAACACCTCTCTGCTTTCTTCTCGGTCTCTAGCTGTCCTAATAGTAGAACCACTCTCTGTCTTTTCTTCTCGGTCTCCGTCTGTCTGTTAGTAGAACACCTCTCTGTCTTTCTCTCCGGTCTCTAGCTGGTCCTCTATAGTGAACACCTCTCTGTCTTTCTTTCTGGTCCTCTAGGCTGTCTCTTAATAGTAGAGAACACCTCTCGTCTTTTCTCTCTCGGTCTCTAGCTGTTC
>NW_019944558.1:0-12946 GCF_002910315.2 Salvelinus sp. IW2-2015 | reverse complement strand
GGTCTTCTAGCTTCTCTAATAGTAGAACACCCCTCGTCTTCTCTCTCGGTCTCTAGTGTCTCTAATATAGAACACCCTCTGTCTTTCTTCTCTCGTCTCTACTGTCTCTATAGTAGAACACCTCTGTCTTCTCTCTCGGTCTCTGTGTCTCAATAGTAAGAACACCTCCTCTTCTTTCTCTCTCGGTCTCTAACTGTCTCTAATAGTAGAACACCTCTGTCTCTCTCTCGCTCTCTCTGTCTCTAATAGTAGAACACCTCTCTGTCTTCTCTCTCGCGTCTCTAGTGTCTCTAATAGTAAAACACCTCTCTGTCTTTCTCTCTCGTCTCTTTGTCTCTAATAGTAGAACACCCTCTTCTCTTCTCTCTCAGTCTCTTAGCTGTTCTCTAATAGTAGAACACCTCTCTGTCTTTCTCTCTCCAGTCTCGAGCTGTCTCTAAAGTAGAACACCTCTCTGTCTTTCTCTCTCAGTCTCTAGCTGTCTCTAATAGTAGAAACACTCTGCTTTTCTCTCTCGTCTCTGTCTGTTCTCTAATAGTAGAACACCTCTCTGTCTTTCTCTCCGGTCTCTTCTGTCTCTAATAGTAGAACACCTCTCTGTCTTTCTCTCTCGGTCTCAGCTGTCTCTAATAGTAGAACACCTCTGCCTCTCTCTCGTCTCTGTCTGTCGTCTAAAGTAGAACACCTCTCTGTCTTTCTCCTCGGTCTCTATGTCTCTAATAGTAGAACACCTCTCTGTCTTTCCTCTCCGGTCTCTAGTGTCTCGAATAGTAGAAACACCTCTCTGTCTTTCTCTGTCTCTGGCTGTCTCTAATAGTAGAACACCTCTCTGTCTTTCTCTCTCAGTCTCTAGCTGTCTCTAATAGTAGAACACCTCTGTCTTTCTCTCTCGGTCTCTAGTTGTCTCTAATAGTAGAACACCTCTCTGTCTTTCTCTCTCAGTCTCTAGCTGTCTCTAATAGTAGAACACCTCTGTATTTCTCTCTCGGTCTCTGTCTGTCCTGTCTGTCTGTTAGTAGAACACCTCTGTCTTTCTCTCTCGGTCTCTGTCTGTCCTGTCTGTCTGTTAGTAGAACACCTCTCTGTCTTTCTCTCTCGGTCTCTGTCTGTCTGTCTTGTGAAGACTATCACACTACTGTCTGAAATAAAGTGGAGGTTCTCTCTAATCTCAACAGCCTCTCTATCTTTATGAGATCCTCATCCTGCTGTAACTGTAACCATGGCAGCTGTTTAAATTAAGGTTAGGCCGATGTTGGCTACATGTCGCAATTTTAAATGTAAATGTCCTAAAAATATATATATTCATATTGAATGGTCCATAAAAAAATCTCTAAACAGGTAGACTGCATAGCTCTGCTAAAGGATTGGCTTATTGATCATCGCAGGGGAAACATGTTGATCGTTATTGACTAAGGCTAACAGTGTGAATCACAACCCAACAATACCACATGTACCTCTGTCAGGGCTAGCCACAGTCTGCTTCAGCTACAGCAATATCTGACTGGCACTTTAGACGGCACCAGCTTAATAAAACACACAACAACAAAATAACACTATACCGAAACAAAATGAATAACCAAGCCATGTTTTTTCCCCTCCCGTTTCATTGTAATGATGGAAATAAGGGCATCATTGTGACATTAGTGCTCTTATTTCTCCCTGTGACGCCGGGCGTTATACGAGCTTCTGGTAGAGCGCTTGAGAAGAACAATGGAACAACAGACAGGCAGGCAGGCGACCACAGGGCTGAGGCCTGGCATGGCACAGAGCTYTAGTCTCAGGGCCATGGGGAGCACAGACCGAGCAGAGACCTGCACAGGCCTGACCCTAAACTTCAACTATAACCATGAGTAACATTAGTATCACTAACCCTAGGATAATGTTGCACACACCCAACCCTAACCCCAATTAACCCAACCCCAAGTCTACAGCAACACCCCCCAAAAGTGTAGTGACTATGTGCAGAGGGTAACACTAATAACTCAAAAAGAGCTCTTCAGTGTCCGCAGCCAGTGCTGTAGTCTTGTTACCACGTGGTGCACCAACGGGGCAGAGACCTGCACAGACCTGGCCCCGAACCTGAACTAACACACATCCAAGCCTACAAGAGTGTGAGGACAGAGAATGCCACTCACAACCAATCAGGGAACACTAAAGTGTCCGGCTGTCAGAAAGCACCCAGTGCAGGTGAGCCCGGGTGGTCTTCATGTTGAAGCTATGGTCACTTCAGTGTTAAAGGTGGATTTGCACACACTGGTGGCTCGTGGCTAAACCCTACTGGGTCGAAGGAGAAGCGGAAGACAGTTGTGCATAGAAACACTGTTTCATGGTGGGTCAAACATAAATGTACTACTTATTCACCCTAATCTTTGATTTGTTATTGAGGCCACCAACATGTCAGACAGTCCACTCCAGTCCAGTAGCATCTGCATGTCCTGGCCAGGGAACAGTCTGTCTGTGGTCAGTCTATACCAGTCCAGTAGCATCTGCATGTCCTGGCCAGGGGACAGTCTGTCTGTGGTCAGTCTATACCATCTAGTAGCATCTGCATGTCCTGCCAGGACAGTCTGTCTGTGGTCAGTCTATACCAGTCCAGTAGCATCTGCATGTTCCTGCCAGGGACAGTCGTCTTGTCAGTCTATACCAGTCCAGTAGCATCTTCATGCTGCCAGACAGTCTTCTGTGGCAGTCTATACCAGTCTCAGTAGCATCTGCATGTCCTGCCAGGACAGTCTGTCTGTGTCAGTCTATACCAGTCCAGTACATCTGCATGTCCTGGCCAGGGACAGTCTGTCTTGGTCAGTCTATACCAGTCCAGTAGCATCTGCATGTCTGGCCAGGACAGTCTGTCTTGGTCAGTCTATACCAGTCCAGTAGCATCTGCATTGCTGCCAGGGACAGTCTGTCTGTGTCAGTCTATACCAGTCAGTAGCATCTTGCATGCGCCAGGGAACAGTCTGTTCAGTCACATTACCAGTCCAGTAGCATCTGCATGTGCTGGCCAGGGGACAGTCTGTCTGTGGTCAGTCTATACCAGTCCAGGCTACACCCTACTGTAGCAGCCCTAACCTTCTAACCTATCTGATTCATATTTGAGTGTTTTAATCCGTTTGGAGCCGGTGGTTTCCTCATTAAGAGGACATGAAAGAGCACTATAAAGGAGCCGTGGTGAGCCCGGCCGCGTGCTGACGTCTGTAGGCTAGAACGGCCTGCCCCAGGCCCAAATGTTACCCTATTCACCTATGGGTCATGGTCAAAAGTAGTGCACTACGTAGGGAATAGGGTGCCGTTTGGGAAACAGGACCAGTCTGCACGGCCTCACCCTGCCTCAGCCAGTCAACCAGTGGTGGGACAGGAACAGTGGGCTTTGGATGTATATTTGTTGCTGTAGTTATTCAGCTGTCTGAGCAGTGGTCTGTATTTGTTAAAAACAGCAACATGGTACTGTTCCCACCTCGCTCTGGATAGCCTTGGCTTCCTTTTGACTTATAGCCTTTCCCAGAAACCTGAATACCCAGTGTGACTCTTATGAGCCCTACTAAGTTGTATCATTGCATGCCCACCATGTCAGGGTTATCCAGGGTTTGTTGCCCACTATGTCAGGGCTATCCAGGGCTTGTTGCCCACTATGTCAGGGCTATCCAGGGCTTTTTGCCCACTATGTCAGGGCTATCCAGGGCTTGTTGCCCACTAGTGTCAGGCTATCCAGGGCTGTCCCACTGCATGTCAGGCTATCCAGGGGCTTGTTGCCACTATGTCAGGGCTATCCAGGGCTTGTTGCCCACTATGTCAGGGCGATCCAGGGCATGGCTTTAGGTTGCCACCATGTCAGAGGCTATCCAGGCTTGTTGCCCACTATCCAGGGCTATCCAGGATTGTTGCCCACTATGTCAGGGCTATCCAGGGCTTGTTGCCACTATGTCAGGGTTATCCAGGGCTTGTTGCCCACTATGTCAGGGCTATCCAGGGCTTGTTCCCACTATGTCAGGGCTATCCAGGGCTTGTTGCCCACCATGTCAGGGCTATCCAGGCGCTTGTTGCCCACTATGTCAGGGTTATCCAGGGCTTGTTGCCCACCTATGTCAGGTTATCCAGGGCTTGTTGCCCACTATGTCAGGGTTATCCAGGGCTTGTTGCACACCTATGTTTCCAGGGTTATCCAGGGCTTGTTGCCCACTATGTCAGGGCTATCCAGGCTTGTTGCCCACTATGTCAGGCGGTATCCAGGGCTGTTGCCCTAGTCAGGGCTATCCAGGGCTTTGTTTCCCACTATGTCAGGGTATCCAGGGCTTGTTGCCCACTATGTCAGGGTATCCAGGGCTTTTGCCCACTAGTCAGGGTTATCCAGGGCTTGTTGCCCACTATGTCAGGGGCTATCCAGGGCTTGTTGCCCACTATGTCAGGGTTATCCCAGGGCTTGTTGCCCCACTATGTCAGGGCTATCCAGGGCTTGTTGCCCACTATGTCAGGGCTTGTTACCCATCATGTCAGGGTTATCCAGGACATATGTTTATGCTCACCATGTCAGGCTATCCAGGGCTTGTTGCCCATCATGTCAGGGTATCCAGCATTGTTGCTCACATGTCAGGCTTATCCAGGCCTTGTTTGCTCACCATGTCAGGTTATCCAGGACATGTTGCCACCATGTCTAGGGCTATCCAGGGCTTGTTGCCCACTATGTCAGGGTTATCCTGGACTTGTTGCCCACTATGTCAGGGCTACCAGGGCTTGTTGCCCACTATGTCAGGCTATCCAGGCTTTTGCCCACTATGTCAGGGCTATCCAGGGCTTGTTGCCACTATGTCAGGTTATCCAGGACATGTTTGCTCTCCATGTCAGGGTATCCAGGGCTTGTCCCACCATGTCAGGGTATCCAGGGCTTGTTGCCCACTATGTCAGGGTTATCCAGGGCTTGTTGCCCACTATGTCAGGGTTATCCAGGACATGTTGCTCCCATGTCAGGGCTATCCAGGGCTTGTTGCCCCCTATGTCAGGTATCCAGGGCTTGTTCCCACTATGTCAGGGCTATCCAGGGCTTGTTGCCCACTATGTCAGGTTATCCAGGCTTGTGCCACATAGTCAGGGCTATCCAGGCTGTCCCGTGTGGCTCATTGTGGCATTGCGCTTGGCAACGCCAGGTTTGGTTCATTCCCACGGGGGACCAGGATGAAATGTATGAACTTTCCAATTTGTAAGTCGCTCTGGATAAGTCGTCAGCTAAATGACTAATGTAATGTAAATCGTCTGTTGCCCACTATGTCAGGCGATCCAGGGCTTAGTTGCCCACTATGTCAGGTTATCCAGGCTTGTTGCCCACTATGTCAGGGGCATTCCAGGCTTGTTGCCCACTATGTCAGGGCTATCCAGGATTGTTGCCCACTATGTCAGGCTATCCAGGGCTTGTTACCCATCATGTCAGCGGTTATCCAGGACATGTTGCTCACCATGTCAGGCTATCCAGGGCTTGTTGCCCATCATGTCAGGGTTATCCAGGACATGTGCTCACCGTGTCAGGGTTATCCAGGACATGTTGGTCACCATGTCAGGGTTATCCAGACATGTTGCTCCACCATGTCAGGGTTATCCAGGACATGTTGCCCACCATGTCAGGGTTATCCAGGACTTGTTACCCATCATGTCAGGTTATCCAGGACATGTTGCTCACCATGTCAGGGTTATCCAGGCATGTTGTCACCATGTCAGGGTTATCCAGGGCTTGTTGCCCACATTGCAGGGTTATCCTGGACTTGTTGCCCATCATGTCAGGGTTATCCAGGACATGTTGCTCACCATGTCAGGGTATCCAGGACATGTTGCTCACCATGTCAGGGTTATCCAGGACATGTTGCTCACCATGTCAGGTTATCCAGACATGTTGCCCACATGCAGGGTTATCCAGGACATGTGCCCACTATGTTCAGGGTTATCCAGGACATGTTGCCCACTATGTCAGGGTTATCCAGGACATGTTGCTCACACCATGTCAGGGTATCCAGGACATGTTGCTCACCATGTCAGGGTTATCCTGGACATGTTGCTCACCATGTCAGGGTATCCAGGACTAACTTCCCTTCGCCACGTGTCTCTGTTAAACAGAAGTTGTTCGTACGCTAGATGCTGTGATAAATTCCTGTTTGTAGCAAACGTTCATTATTTCTCCGTTAATAACGTCGGTGGATCCTTCCCCTCCGCGGTTTAACGACTTGCTCTTTAAAGGAGACAGAGTGCTAGGTTCATGAAGAGGGGAAACGAGTCTCCTACAAAGCTTCCCATATTCATATCAAAACGGCGTTAAGTGGCGCGCGGTGAATTAGTGGCCGTGTTTAGCAGGAATAATAGCTACTCGGTGGTGCGTAACGACTCTCTCTCTCTCTCACGCACACACACACACACACACACACAACACACACACACACACACACACACACACACACACACACACACACACACAACACACACAACACACACACACACACACACACACACACACACACACACACACACCACACACACACTGAGAGAGAAACCTAGAAATCAGTCTTAGTGGCTGCGTGACTGGAATGGAGTGACTGCACCCTTTCCTGTCCCTCCATCTCTTTCTCGTCCTTCTCTTTCATTAATCAGTGGGTTTTGATAAACCTAAAATGGAGAGCCTAGTGAGAGCCTGATGAGAGCCTGGTGAGAGCCTGGTGAGAGCCTGGTGAGAGCCTGATGAGAGCCTGATGAGAGCATGATGAGAGCATGATGAGAGCCTGATGAGAGCCTGTTGGAGAGCCTGATGAGAGCCTGTTGGAGAGCCTGATGAGAGCCTGTTGGAGGTCCTAATTAGAGCATGAAGGAGAGCGTGAAGGAGAGCATGATGGCAGGTAAAACAAAGGACAAAGGACACTTGTCTAGCACAAGTACAGATGCAGGATCTTAATTTGAGCCAGTTTGCTATAAAAAGTAATCCTGCAGCAACAGGAAATGTAATTATTATGTGGATTGTAATTGATGGGCATTTTTTGTAGGTGTTTATACATTTTTGTTAGGGAAAATCATGTCTGACATTTTAAAGTGTAAAATACAAACTTTAGAGGCCTTTTTAAACCTTGAATACACTACAAGTTTGCCTTTCCTGCTGCGCAGAAAAATTCTCAGCAACAAAAGTGATCAAATTAAGATCCTACATCTGTACATGAACACACCACAAATTCACCCTTTATTTAAACCTACACTAACAGTACACATGTACAGCCAAGTGTAACAAATCATACCTACTACTTTGCATACAGGCCACAATAACATATAGCGTAGTACTTCCACACCGTTTTGTTCAGTCATGAAGAGCACTTCACCACTGACAGGAAGCACACAACACAGCCTAATTACACTCCTATACAATCATCATTAGGATATTTATGAGGATGAACTGAACAGTTATGATGCATCGACCCCGCTGGTGGGTTATGAGGTCACTACTCAACCACATGAGTACATAACAGTGGGGTGGTTGGGGGGTTTGTATGTACCTGTCCCCTCTCATTATGCATTGTGGTACTGTCTTTTTCTCTCTCTCCCTCGCCCTCTATTTCGCTCTCACTCTCTCGTTCTCTCTGTTAGACTCTCATTCATCTCTCTCCCTGATGTGGATCTCTTTCCTCTTTCCCCTTTGTGTGTAGTTACTCTCTCTTTCTTTCTCTCCCTATCTTTCTTTCTCCCTATCTCTCTTTCTCCCTCTCCCTATCTCTCGTTATCCATCTCCCTATCTCTCCATCTCCCTATCTCTCCCTATCTCTCCTTCTCCATCTCCCTATCTCTCGTTCTCCATCGCCCTATCTCTCATCTCCCTATCTCTCGTTACCATCTCCCTATCTCTCCATCTCCCTATCTCTCGTTATCCATCTCCCTATCTCTCCATCTCCCTAATTCTTATTATCCATCTCCCTATCTCTCTTTCTCCATCTCCCTATCTCTCATCTCCCTATCTCTCGTTATTCGTTCTCCATCTCTCCATCTCCCTATCTCTCGTTATCCATCTCCCTATCTCTCTTTCTCCATCTACCTATCTCTTTCTCCATCTCCCTATCTCTCGTTATCCATATCGCTATCTCTCTTTCTCCCTCCACCTCTCCCTCTCTCTCTTTCTCCCTCCACCTCTCCCTCTCTGTCTCAGCTTGCATGTTGTTATTGTACAGTCTTTCTCTTTCCCCTATCTACCGCTCTCTCCTTCTCTCCCTCCCTCTCCCTCTCTGTCACCTGTGAGTAACGATGGGCCGTGAACTCTATTCATCACCCTCTCCTGCACATGCTCAGTAGCTCTTCATTATATTAATTACTCTCAGTGATGATCATCAGTCCTGTCAGAATCCATCACACCCCGGTTCCCACGACGACGAGTACCCGGCTGTGGTCCGCATTGTAAATAATCACCGGTGGGTGCCTGACGGTAACGGGTAACAGGGCTGACGCCTGGCGGTTCCACCGGACCCCGCAGGTTGGGCTCTAAATACCCAGGAGGCATCACTCCCGCAGAGGCCCATCTGTCTCTGCCACAGCCACACGGTCCTAAGCACTGATACAGGATCAGATTTTTGCAAATACGTTTTCCTTTGTATATTTCTGTCTTTTGTGGAATGTATGTGTAGGAATCTTGAATGATGATCATACTCTTTTTTGAATAAATGTATTTATTTATAAAGCCCTTCTTACATCAACTAATGTCACAAAGTGCTGTACAGAAACCCAGCCTAAAAACCCCAAACAGCAAGCAATGCTGGTGTAGAAGGAAGAATAACCAGTGTAGTTGCTACTACTACTGACAGTATTGATGTTATTGACATCTATGCTTGACATGAGTGAGACACTCCCCTGCGAGGGTATATAGATGCCTCCCACAGTTTTCTTACTCAAGGCTCTGATGAAGGCGATTCATGCCAAAACGTAAGCCTATTGTTTGTTTGTCCCGTCAATAAATCTATCAGATTTACGCAGCAACACAGTTCTCCTATTTCTTCATTCTCCCGGATAGTCACTCGTTGAAGTATCCTGGGATAAGGAATGTTTACAGGATCAGATATGTTTCTCCCCCTCATGGATGAGGGGGAGGATTGGCAGTAGGGTAAACTGATTCTGGATCTGTGATTAGTGGCGACGAAGAACACCCTTCCTTTTTCTTGTGCTTTAAAACTTGTGAGGATGGTGGTTCCTGCTTTGTGTCAAAAAGCCTGGGAGAAGTAGACTCGCATCATGAGTAACTTTGCTTGAGACCCGAAGACTTGTGTTCGCTAGCAGCTTAATGCCTAGGCTTCAGCTCAGTGGGCCAATGCGATCTTGAGGATTCTAGATTTCTACAACCCCACTCTGCTAATATAGAACCGATCCAGCTACATCAAACTACAGCTAGTAAGAGCCAATCAAGGCCAGTAATATAATAATGATCTATTATCTAAGTCCCTGTTTAAGGCTTTTTTCATGGTCAATTGACATAATGACTCATCCCTATCTATGTTAATGGTACAGTTAGAGAGTGTGTGGAGATGGGAGAGAGGGTAGGAAAAAGAGAAACTACGGGAGAGAGAGATAGAAAGAGAGAGAGCGAGCGATCATTTAGCATGCAAGGGCTCACTGATTAGGTGGTGAGTGGTGCAATGTTTCTCTCCTGAAGCTCAGACACATTCCAGCTACATAATCACCCATAATTAGTTAGTTTAGAGATGAGAGGAGCAGAGCCCAGGCCCGGCAATGTGTGTTGTGTGTGTGTGTATGAGGGAGTCTGAGAGAGGGAGTGCTGGTGAGAGAGGGAGTGTTGGTGAGAGAGGGAGTGTTGGTGAGAGAGGGAGTGTTGGTGAGAGAGGGAGTGTTGGTGAGAGAGGGAGTGGGAGTGTTGGTGAGAGAGGGAGTGTTGGTGATGATGAGGGAGTTGTTGGTGAGATGAGGGGTGGGATAGTGCTTGGATTGAGAGGTAGTGTTTCGGTGAGAGAGGGATATTGGAGTGTTGGTGAGAGAGTGGAGTGTTTGGTCGAGAGGAGGGATTGTTGGTTGAGGAGGAGAGTGTTGGTGAGAATAGAGAGTGTTGGTGAGAGAGGGAGTGGGAGTGTTTGGTGAGAGAGGGAGTGTTAGAGATGAGAGGGAGTGTTAGGTGAGAGAGGAGTGGGTAGTGTTGTGAGAGTAGGTGGGAGGTTTGTATGGTGATGAGAGCGGAGTTGGGAGTGTTTTGGGTGAGAGAGGGAGATGTTGTGTGAGAGAGGGAGTGTGTTGGTGAGAGAGGGAGTGTTGGTGAGAGAGGGAGGTGGGAGTGTTGGTGAGAGAGGGTTTGGTGAAGTAGAAGGAGTTGTTGGTGAGGAGAGGGAGTGGGAGTGTTGGGTGTGATGAATGAGAGGGGATGTGTTGGTGAGAGAGAGTGTGGTGAGAGGGGTGGAGTGTTGGTGAGAGATGGGAGTGTGGTGATAGATGGGAGTGTGGTGAGAGGAGCGATGTGTTGGTGAGAGGGGGGGTGTTGTGAGAGAGGGGAGTGGGAGTGTTGGTGGAGAGGGAGTGTGGTGAGAGAGGAAGTGTTGTGAGAGAGGGCTGATTTTCTGGTGTATACTCCAGTAAGTTATTATAAGTTTTTAGGTAGACTTAGACTTTTTTTAGATTATTTTTTATAGTGTCTTATGTATTATTTTTTTGTTTAGTTTTTTTTAGTATTCTCTATTCTAGCGTTATTTTTCTTTTAGTATTTTTTTTTTTCATTATTTTTAGTAGTTTAGAGTAGTTTCTTTTAGATGTCTTTTAGTTTTTAGTTTTTAGATTTTTAGTTTTTTAGAACATGCCTATGGAATCAGCCACGTCGGAACAGGAGTCTCATGGTTGTTAGGAATTACAAAGCAGAGGGTGAGAGAACAATTAGGAGCCTAATGGTCATTTTAAGCAGTGAGCACCTCAGGGGTTTTGGTTAAATTGGCAGTATTACCACACGGCTAATGGCTGTTTCTTTCGGTTACAGCTCCTTTAGCTCGTGTTATATTGGCCGCTTCTTACACGAACTCCCGAGGCTGCCTCATTGCTATTATAAACTGGTTACAACGTAATTAGAACAGTTGAATACATGTTTTTGTCATACCCATCGTTATACAAGTCATTTTTATTTTATTTAACTTTTATTTACTTAGGCAAATCAGTTAAGAAAACATAATTTCTTTGTTAACAATGACGGACCTACCTGGTCAAACCCAGACGACGCTGGGCCACAGCTTTCAAGCCAATTCAGTCATTTAGGCTTCGAAACCACTTCAGTTTATTAATGTGATATTTTTGATGTGTGTCTGTTTTCATCTGAGGCAATGAAGAAGACAGAACTACACACAGGCCAGGAAGAGAGGAGGGGGAGATGAGAGGGGAGAGAGAGGGAGGGAGAGAGAGGGCGAGAGATAGAGGGGTGAGGAGGAGATGAGGGGAGGAGGGAGAGGCGAGAGGGATGGAGAGGGGGGTTTGAAGTGGGGATTAGATGGAAGAGGGGGATTAGGGGATAGAAGGGGGATTTGAAGGGTGATAAGAGAGAGACTTAGAGATAAGAGAGAGAGACTAGGATTTAGTTTAGATAGATAGATGATACCATTAAGGGTGTTCCCTCTGTCTGCCACATCCATTCTTCCATATGCTTCCCTGACGGGTGGCAAGAACTGCCTTCCCTCAGCGGTGGTACCGTGTCACCGGGAACTGCCCGCTCGCTGAACATGGTAATGATTGGGATACTGCTTCTCTTTGCTGTCATCACTAATCCTGCGGCTCTCATCCACACAGCTGAATCTCATCTCATCCTAAAATGGTACACAACACACTGCAACAAAGATACCAACACAGACAGATACACACAGAGATAAGCACACACACACAGATACAATACTGCTCACTTGGACAACATGTGGTCTCTATCGGACAAGATGTATATTATTCCAAATATGCCAGGACACACCACCACACACACATCACACACACAACACACACACCACACACACACACACAACACCACAACACCACACACACACACACACACACACACACACACACACACACACACACACACACACAACACGATCCATTTTGGTCACGCTTGCTTACATCTACAATGTTGAACCACACACACTGATGATGGAGCTGAAGCTACATCTCTCTACATAGCTAGCTCCTTTAGTTCCCATTATTGTCTCTCTCTGTCACACACACGCACACACACACACATCCAGAAGGTCGCAGTGGCCCAGGGGCGCTGGGCTGTGGTAAGCAGGTAAATATAGAGAGGCCCGTCTTTATTAAAATAGGAAAGACTGGTGCGGTCTGTCAGAGGTAAACATGAGGGATTGTAGCTGTTCTGCCTCCCCCAAAGCTCTTGGCTATTCCCAACAGCCCCCTGCACGGGGCCATGGTATTCCGAAGGACCGGACCACCGACAATGGCTTCTCCCAAGGGTTTGCAGGATGAGATTATGGAATAGTTTTGTACTAATACCCTGAGGTACACCTGTTATGGGCCACTTGATTTTCAAGAGGCAAGGCTATTACTATGATTATTGAGTTGGTCCACATAATAATTTATTTGTAATATAATTTCGCTGCTGACGGTGTCTGTAATGTGTGTGTGTGTGTGTGTGTGTGTCGCTAGTTTCCCTTAACTGCCTTGTAAAGAGGCAATAAGGTGTTTATATGTCATGTTCTCCTAATGTAACTGCCCTGTAGATGACCGCATATTGCCTTCAGATCAATACTCTGGAGTGTGTGAAAAATTAGACCAATGTTTCATGTACAGTCACCTAAGCACACACCTTATATATACACACACAGGCAGGCAGGCACACACACACACACATTACACACAATAATCATATGGAGAGAGAGACAGGAGAGAGGGAGACAGAGACAGACAGAGCGAGAGAGAGACGGATGGGAGGAAAGAGAGAGGAGAGGAGAGAGACAGAGAGAGAGAGAGA
>NW_019944557.1:63694-79926 GCF_002910315.2 Salvelinus sp. IW2-2015 | reverse complement strand
AAAGAGAGAGATGTGTTGGAAGCTGTGTCATGGGCTGCTGTCAGTTTTAACATTATCGGTGTCCTGGAGCTGTGTCATGGCTGCTGTCAGTTTTACATTATCCCGTGTATGAAGTGGCATGGCTGCTGTCAGTTTTACATTACCGTGTCCTGGAAGCGCATGGCTGCTGTCATTTTTACATTACCGGTCTTTGAAGCTGTCATGGTTGTGCAGTTTACATGACGTGTGGAAGTGTGTCATGGTTGTGTCAGTTTACATTATCGTGTCTGGAAGCTGTGTCTGGCATGCTGCAGTTTACATTACCGTGTCTTGGAAGCTGTCATGTTGGCTGTCAGTTTTACATTAACCGTGTCTGGAAGCTGGTCATGGCTAGCTTGTAGTTTTTACATATCGTGTCTGGAAGCTGTGTCATGGCTGCTGTCAGTTTTATTATCGTTCTGAAGCTGTGTCATGGCTGCTGTCAGTTTTACATACGTGTCTGGACTGTCATGCTGTTGTCAGTTTTACATTATCGTGTCTGAAGCTGTATCATGGCTTGCTGTCAGTTTGACATTAACCGTGTCTGGAAGCTTCATGGCTTGCGTCAGTTTTACATGTATCGTGTCTGGAAGCTGTGTATGGCCTGCTGTCAGTTTACAGTACGTTCTGGAGCTGTGTCATGGTTGCTGTCTTTTACATTATCGTGTTCTGGAAGCTGTCATGTCGGCTGTCAGTTTTACATTACAGTGTCTGGAAGCTGTGTCATGGCTGCTGTCAGTTTTACATTATCGGGTCTGGAAGCTGTGTCATGGCTGCTGTAGTTTTACATTGAATCGTGTCTGAAGCTGTGTCATGGCTGCCTGTCAGTTTTACATTATGGTCTGGAACTGTGTCATGGCTGTTGTCAGTTTTCATTATCGTGCTGGAAGCTGTGTCATGGCTGCTGTCAGTTTTACATTACCGTGTCTGGCAGCATGTGGTCATGGCTGCTGTCAGTTTTTACATATACCGTGTCTGGAAGCTGTCCATGGCTGCTGTCAGTTTTACATTATCGGTCTGGAGACTGTGTCATGGCTGCTGTCAAGTGTTTAACAATTACTGTTGCCTGGAAGCTGCTCATGGCTGCTGTAGTTTTAGCATTACCGGTCTGGAAGCTGTGTCATGGCTGACTGTCAGTTTTACATACTCGTGTCTGGAAGCTGTCATGGCTGCTGTCAGTTTTACATTATCGTGTCTGGAAAGCTGTGTCATGCTGCTGTCAGTTTTACATTATCGTGTCTGAAGCTTGTGTCATGGCTGCTGTTCAGTTTTACATTATACCGTTGTCCTGGAAGCTGTGTCATGGCATGCCTGTCAGTTTTACATATCGTGTCTGAAGCTTTATGGCTGCTTGTCAGTTTTACATTACCGTGTCCTGGAGCTGTCCATGGCTCGTGTCAAGTTTTACATTATCGTGTCTGGAAAGCTGTGTCATGGCGCTGTCAGTTTTACAGTACCTGTCTGGAAGCTGTCATGGGCTTGCTGTCAGTTTACATTATCGTGTCTGAAGCTGTCATGTCGGCTGTCAGTTTTACTTACCGTTCTGGAAGCTTGTCATGGCCTGTCTGTCAGTTTTCATTATCGTGTCTAGAAGCTGTTCATGGCTGCTGTCAGTTTTAGCATTACCGTGTCTGGAAGCTGTGTCATGCTGCTGTCAGTTTTACATTACCGTGTCTGGAAGCTGTATGGCTGCTGTCAGTTTACATACCGTGTCTGGAAGCTGTCATGGCTTGTGTCAGGTTTTAACATATCGTGTCTTGGAAGCTGTGTCCATGGCATTGTGTCAGTTTTACCATTATCGTGTCTGGAAGCTGTGTTCATGCTGCTGTCGTTTACATTACCGTGTCTGGAACTGTCATGTCGGCTGTCAGTTTTACATTAGTGTCTGGAAGCTGTGGTCATGGCTTGCTTCAGTTTACATTATCGGTGTCTGAAGCTGTGCATGGCTGCCTGTCAGTTTTACATTATCGTGTTGGAAGCTGTGCATGCTGCTGTCAGTTTTACATTACCGTGTACTGGAAGCTGTCATGGCTTGGTGTCAGTTTAACATTATCGTTCTGAAGCTGTTCATGGCTGCTGTCAGTTTTTACATTATCGTGTCTGGAAGCTGTGCATGGCTGCTGTAGTTTTAACATTATCGTGTCTGGAAGCTCGTCATGTCGGCTGTAGTTTACTTACGTGTCTGAAGCTGTGTCCATGGCTGCTGTCAGTTTTACATTATCGTGACTGGAAGCTGTTCATGGCTGCTGTCAGTTTTACATTATCGTGTCTGGAAGCGTGTCATGGTGCTGTCAAGATTTTTACATTATCGTGTTGGAAGCTGTGTCATGGCCTGTTGTCAGTTTTACATTATCGTGTCTGAAGCTTTGTGTTCATGGCTGCGTGTTTTACATTAACCGTGTCTGGCAGCTGTGTATGGTGCTGTCAGTTTACATTACGTGTCTGGAAGCTGTATGGCTTCTGTTTTTTACATTATCGTGTTGGAAGCTTGTGTCTGCTGCTGTCAGTTTTACATTACTGTGCCTGGAAGCTGTCATGGCTGGTCAGTTTTTACATTACCTGGTACTGGAAGCTGTGTCATGGCTGCTGTCAGTCTTTTACATTATCGTGTCTGAAGCTGTCATGGCTTGCTGTCAGTTTTACATTATCGTGTCTGGAAGCTGTGTCATGGCTGCTGTCAGTTTTACATTATCGGTGTCTGGAAGCTGTGTCATGGCTGCTGTCAGTTTTACATTACCGTGTCTGGAAGTGTGTCATGCTGCTGTCAGTTTTACATTATCGTGTCTGGAAGCTGTGTATGGGCTGCCTGTCAGTTTTACAATTTACCGTGTTTCCTGGGGGAAGGGCTTGTTGTGTCCATGGCTGCTGTCAGTTTTACATTATCGTGTCTGGAAGCTGTGTCATGGCTGCTGTCAGTTTTACAATTACCGTGTCTGGAAGCTGTGGTCATGGCTGCTGTCAGTTTTTACCATTACCGTGTCGAAGCTGTGTCATGGCTGCTGTCAGTTTTACATTATCGTGTCTGGAAGCTGTGTCATGGCTGTGTCAGTTTTTACATTATCGTGTCTGGAAGCTGTGTCATGCTGCTGTCAGTTTTAACATTACGGTGCTGGAAGCTGTGTCATGGTGAACAGGATGCTATTTGGGATGCTGAGACAGTGATGCTGGGTGAGTTGGCCCAGTGAACAGCGATTCTATTTGGGATGCTGTTACAGTTGATGCTGGTGAGTGGGCCCAGTGAACAGGATGCTATTTGGATGCTGAGACAGTTACAGTGATGCTGGTGAGTGGCCAGTGACAGATGCTATTTAGGTGCTGAGACAGTTTACAGTGATGCTGGTGAGTGAGCCCAGTGAAACAGGATGCTATTTGGATGCTGAGACAGTTCAATATGCTGGTGAGTGGCCCATGACAGGACTGCTATTTGGGGATGGCTGAAGACAGTTACAGTGATGCTGGTGATGGGCCCAGTGAACAGGGTGCTATTTGGGATGCTGTTACAGTGGCTGGGGAGTGACAGTATGATTGGATGCAGACATCGGGCGGGACCAGTAACAGGATGCTTATTAGGAATGCTGAGACAGTTACGTGATGCTGGTGAGTGGGCCCAGTGAACAGGATGCTATTTGGAGCTGAGAAGTTACAGTGATGCCTGGTGAGTGGGCCCAGTGAACAGGAGCTGATGTTGGGATGTGAGACAGTTACAGTGATGCTGGGAGTGGGCCAGTGAAGCAGATGCTATTTAGAGATGCGAGACAGTTACAGTGTGCTGGTGAGTGGGCCCATGGAACGGATGCTATTTGGATGCTGAGACAGTTACAGTGATTGCTGTGAGTGGCGCCAGTGAACAGCATGCTATTTGGGATGCTGAGACACGTTACATTGTGATGCTGGTGAGTGGGCCCAGTGAACAGGATGCTATTTATGGAGAATTAGTCTGATGATATGGCAGTAATAATGTGATGCTGCCAGTACGACGTGTGGCCCAGTGAACATGGATGCTATTTGGGATGCTGAGACAGTTACAGTGTGCTGGTGAGGTGGGCCAGTGAACAGGATGCTATTTGGGATGCTGACACAGTTAGTGATGCTGTGAGTGGGGCCAGTGAACAGATGCTATTTGGGATTGCTGAGAAGTTACAGTGATGCTGGTGAAGTGGGCCCAGTGAACAGGATGCTATTTGGGATCGAACTGTTAAGTGATGCTGGTGAGCTGGGCCCAGTGAACAGGATGCATTTAGGGATGCTGAGACAGTACAGTGATGGGTGAGTGGGCCCAGTAAAGGATGCATTTAGGATGCTGTTAAGTGATCGCTGCGCTGAGTGGGCCCAGTGAACAGGATGCTATTTGAGATGCTGAGACAGTTACAGTGATGCTGGTGAGTGGCCGCCCAGTGAACAGGATGCCTATTTGAGTGTGAGACAGTTACAGTGATGCTGGTGAGTGGGCCATGACAGGATTGCGTATTTAGGGATGCTGAGACCATTACAGTATTGCTGGCGGAGTGGGCTCAGTTGACAGATGCACTTTTGGATGCTGAAGACAGTTACAGTATGCTGGTGAGTGGGCCCAGTGAACAAGGATGCTATTTAGGTATGCTGAGACAGTTACAGTGATGCTGGTGAGTGGGCCCAGTGAACAGGATTGCTATTTGGGATGCTGAGAACAGTTCAGTGATGCTGGTGAGTGGCCAGTGAACAGGATGTCATTTGGATGCTGATTACAAGTGATGCTGGTGAGTGGGCCCCAGGAACAGGATGCTATTGGATGCTGAGACAGTTACAGTGATGCTGTAGTGGCCAGTGAACAGGATGCATATTTGGATGCTGTTACAGTGATGCTGGTGAGTGGGCCCAGTGAACAGGATGCTATTTGGGATGCTGAGACAGTTACAGTGATGCTGGTGAGTGGGCCCAGTGAACAGGATGCTATTTGGGATGCTGTTACAGTGATGCTGGTGAGTGGGCCCAGTGAACAGGATGCTATTTAGGATGCTGAGACAGTTACAGTGACCATCTCAGGACAACTCACCTGGTGTGCGTCCAGATCTATGATGGTGGCTCTGGAGATTCCCTCCACCCTCTCAAACAGAAACTAGGACAGACAGACAGACGGACAGGCACACAGGAGGTGAACAGACAGACAGGAGAACAGACAGACCAGACAGACAGGAGGAGAACAGACAGAAACAGACAGACAGGAGGCAAACAGAAAGACAGACAGATAGGTGAACAGACAGACAGGAGAACAGACAGATCAGACAGACAGGAGGAGAACAGACAGAAACAGACAGACAGACAGACAGACAGACAGACAGACAGACAGACAGACAGACAGGAGAACAGACAGACAGACAGGAGAACAGACAGGAGAACATATATTACTCTTTACCTTTGTCTCGGTCATGTATGAGACATTCACATTATTGTGGAATAGTAGACAAATCTATGCTGAACAAAAATATAAACGCAACATGCAAAAATGTCAAAGATTTTACTGAGTTACAGTTCATATAAGGAAATCAGTCAATTTAAATAAATTCATTAGGCCCTAATCTACGGATTTCACATGACTGTTTAATCAGCTGATATGCCACACCTGTCAGGTGGATGGATTATCTTGGCAAAGGAGAAATGCTCACTAACAGGGATGTAAACTAATTTGTGCACCAAATTTGAGAAAAATAAGCTTTTTGTACATATGGAAAGTTTCAGTGATCTTTTATTTCAGCTCATGAAACAGAGGACCAACACTTTACAGTTTGCGTTTATATTTTGTTCAGTATAGTTGCAATGTTCTTACCTTGATAGCTAAGGTGATGTCGGCGTAGGCACAGAATCCTCCTCCTTTATCACTGGAGCAATGGTGGAAGCCCCCACCTGAGAGAGACAGACAGAGAGAGAGACAGAGACAGAGGCAGAGAGACAGAGACAGAGAGAGAGAGAGACAGACAGAGAGAGAGAGAGAGAGAGAGACAGAGAGAGAGACAGAGACAGAGACAGAGACAGAGACAGAGAGAGAAACTTTTGAGCCCAACAATGGCAGCAGATTTTCATAGCCCCCCACCCAAATGCAGAGGCCTTTGAAGCCCCAATGGCTTATCCCTGACCAGGGGTCATTACAATACAGTACCCCATGGATATTCAAAATAACACTGCACGGAAGAAGAACAACAACAAAAAACTCCTCAAAGACAATACAGAGACACTATTTGCTGACTGCCACAAAGAGGGGAACGTACGCAACTTAATATTCCACACAGACCATCTCCTGGCATGGCACAGTGCTATAAGAGTACACTACCCCTATGTCAAGAGAGAGGGTATTAGCCCAGGTTGGAAACTCAGAATACTAGACACTGAGGAAATTAAATTGAAACAACCTCTGTCAACATGTACAAGTCTGGGACAGTAATGGTGCAGGACATCCTCATGCAGTTCCAGCAGGACTTTTACAGGATCAAAGAGAGAACAGCAGGAAAAGATCTCTCTGTGAAGACTCCCCCATCCTGAGTGAGTCTGATCACACCTCTTCAAACAGTTACAGAGAGCTGGTAGTTCCATCCACCAAAAACCAGGTGTTAAACAGGGAAGAAACTCAGAGGGTATGCTAATTTTTGATGGCATAGATGGCCTTGTCTCTCAGATTGTTCACAGCTTTGTGGAAGTTATCAATTTGTATAGCAGACCCTCATGCCAAATTGAGTCAAAAGCTTTTTTGAAATCAATAAAGCATGAGAAGACTTTGCCTTTGTTTTGGTTTGTTTGTTTATCAATTAGGGTGTGCAGGGTGAATATGTGGTCTGTCGTATGGTAATTTGGTAAAAAGCCAATTTGACATTTGCTCAGTACATTGTTTTCACTGAGGAAATGTACGAGTCTGCTGGTAATGATAATGCAGAGGATTTTCCCAAGGTTACTGTTGACTCATATCCCACGGTAGTTATTGGGGTCAAATTTGTCTCCACTTCTGTGGATCGGGGTGATCAGTCCTTGGTTCCAAATATTGGGGAAGATGCCAGAGCTGAGGATGACGTTAAAAAGTTTTAGTATTTAAGCCAATTGGAATTTGTGGTCTGTATATTTTATCATTTCATTGAAGATACCATCAACAGCACAGGCCTTTTTGGGTTGGAGGGTTTGTATTTTGTCCTGTAGCTCATTCAAGGTAATTGGAGAATCCAGTGGGATCTAGTAGTCTTTAATAGTTGATTCTACAACACTCTCTCTCCAAACTCCAACTCACTGTCTGAGTCAATTAGGAGGTGAATTGGCAGTGAAACTGACCAGCCATGAGAAGGAGAGGAGACAGAACTCACCTACATTGATGGCCCAGCCTCGGTCTACAGCCAGTTTCCCTGCCTACAGACAACAAACACAATACATTAGAAACACTACAATACATTAGATTACAAACAACACAATACATTAGAAACACCACAATACATTAGATTAGAAACACCACAATACATTAGAAACACCACAATACATTAGATTAGAAACAACACAATACATTAGATTAGAAACAACACAATACATTAGAAACACCACAATACATTAGATTAGAAACAACACAATCATTTTTTTATTTTATTGAACTAGGCAAGTCAGTTAAGAACAAATTCATATTTACAATGACGGACTACCCAGTCATTGTAAACAAAAGGATTAGATTAGAAACAACACATTAGACTAGAAACAACAGACTTTCTACCAGACTGGTATGGCTTCCCTCTCTACCAGACTGGTATGGCTTCCCTCTCTACCAGACTGGTATGGCTTCCAAGGAGCCATGGTAAGTTGCTGGCTAGCATTACATTTATCTTATAAAAAACAATCAATCTTAACATAATCACTAGTTCACTACACATGGTTGATGATATTACTAGGTTAACTAGCTTGTCCTGCGTTGCATATAATCAATGCGGTGCCTGTTAATTTATCATCGAATCACAGCCTACTTCGCCAAACGGGTGATGATTTAACAAAAGCGCATTCGTGTCAGGGTATATGCAGCAGTTTGGGCCGCCTGGCTCGTTGCGAACTGTGTGAAGACCATTTCTTCCAGACAAAGACCTTAATTAATTTGCCAGAATTTGACATAATTATGACATAACATTGAAGGTTGTGCAATGTAACAGCAATATTTCGACATAGGGTTGCCACCCGTTCAATAAATACGGACGGTTCCGTATTTCACTGAAAGAATAAATGTTTTGTTTTTGAAATGATCGTTTCCGGATTTGACCATATTAATGACCAAAGGCTCGTATTTCTGTGTGTTTATTATATTATAATTAAGTCTATGATTTCATATTTGTTAGAGCAGTCTGACTGAGCGTGGTAGGCAGCAGCAGGCTCGTAAACGTTCATTCAAACTTTCCTGCATTTGCCAGCAGCTCTTAGCAATGCTTGAAGCACAGCGCTGTTTATGACTTCAAGCCTATCAACTCCTGAGATTAGGCTGGCAATACTAGTGCTTATAACAACATCCAATAGTCAAAGGTACATGAAATACAAATGATATAAGAGAGAAATAGTCCTATAATTCCTATAATAACTTCAACCTAAAACTTCTTAACTGGGAATATTGAAGACTCATGTTAAAGGAACCACCAGCTTTCATATGTTCTCATGTTCTGAGCAAGGAACTTAAACGTTAGCTTTCTTACATGGCGCATATTGCACTTTTACTTTCTTCTCCAACACTTTGTTTTTGCATGATTTAAACAAAATGTAACATGTTTCATTATTTATGAGACTAAATAGATTTTATTTATGTATTACATTAAGTTAAAATAAAAGTTTCATTCAGTATTGTTGTAATTGTCATTATTACAAAGATGTATATAAAAATATAAAAAATAATACAAATAAAATCAGCCGAATAATAGGTATTTACTTTTTTTGGTCCTCTAATAAATCGGTATCGGCTATGAAAAATCATAATCGGTCGACCTCTACTTCAGACCTAGTGAAGGAGCTGTGAGTGATACTTCAGACCTATAACTATACAGAGGAGCTAGGACTATACAGAGGAGCTAGGACTATACAGGAGCTAGGACTAAGAGGAGCTAGGACTATACGAGGACGGACTATACAAGGAGCTAGGACTATACAGAGGAGCTAGGACTATACAGAGGAGCTGAGGACTATACAGAGGAGCTAGGACTATACAGAGGAGCTAGGACTATACAGAGGAGTAGGACTATACAGAGGAGCTAGGACTATTACAGAGGAGCTAGGACTATACAGAGGAGCTAGGACTATACGGAGGAGCTAGGACTATACGGAGGAGCTAGGACTATACGAGAGTAGGCTATACAGAGGAGCTAGGACTATACAGAGGAGCTAGGACTATACGGGGAGCTAGGACTATACGAGGAGCTAGATATACGAGGAGCTAGGACTATACGGAGGAGCTAGGACTATACGGAGGAGCTAGGACTATACACTGTGTTGACAGTGTACATGGATCCAGTAATGCAGCCCAGCCAGCCAGTCAAACAGCCAGCAAGCTAGACAGCCAGTCAAGCAGCCAGTCAACCAGCCAGCCAGCCAGCCAGCCAGCAATGCTATAAAATCAACCAGCAATCTAGCCAGCCAGTCAGCCAAACAGCCAGCAAGCTAGAAAGCCAGCCAGCCTGCCAGCCAACCATTCAGCTAGACAGTCAGCCAGCCAGTCAACCAGTCAGCCAGCTCGCTAGAAAGCCGGTCAGCCAGCCACTCAACAGCCAGCAAGCTAGACAGCCTGTCAACCAGCCAGCCAGTCAGCCAGTCAGCCAGCCACTCAACCACCAGCAAGCTAGACGGCCTGTCAACCAGCCAGCCAGTCAGCCAGCCAATCAGCCAGCCAGACAACTGATGGAATAATAATAACACGTATTAGCATTTATACACACACAGCTGGGGAGTGAACCACTCAGGTCTGCCTTGCGACACACAGACACACAGCTGGAGTGACCACTCAGCTGCCTTGGCGACACACAGACACACAGTGGGGAGATGAACCACTCAGGTCTGCCTTGGCGACACACAGACACACAGCTGGAGTGAACCACTCAGGTCTGCCTTGGCGACACACAGACCACAAGCTGGGAGTGAACCACTCAGGTCTGCCTGGCGACACACAGACACACAGCTGGGGAGTGAACCACTCAGGTCTGCCTTGGCGACACACAGACACACAGCTGGGAGTGAACCACTCAGGTCTGCCTTGGCGACACACAGACACACAGCTGGGGAGTGAACCACTCAGGTCTGCCTTGGCGACACACAGACACACAGACACACAGCTGGGAGTGAACCACTCAGGTCTGCCTTGGCGACACACAGACACACAGCTGGGGAGTGAACCACTCAGGTCTGCCTTGGCGACACACAGACACACAGCTGGGGAGTGAACCACTCAGGTCTGCCTTGGCGACACACAGACACACAGCGGGGAGTGAACCACTCAGGTCTGCCTTGGCGCACCACAGACACACAGCTGGGGAGTGAACCACTCAGGTCTGCCTTGGCGACACACAGACACACAGCTGGGGAGTGAACCACTCAATTCTGCCTTGGCGACACACAGACACACACAGCTGGGGAGTGAACCACTCAGGTCTGCCTTGGCGACACACAACACACAGCTGGGGAGTGAACCACTCAGTTCTGCCTTGGCGACACACAGACACACAGCTGGGGAGTGAACCACTCAGTTCTCCTTGGCGACACACAGACACACAGCTGGGGAGTGAAACACTCAGTTCTGCCTTGGCGACCACAGAACACACAGCTGGGGAGTGAAACACTCAGTTCTGCCTTGGCGACACACAGACACACAGCTGGGGAGTGAAACACTCAGTTCTGCCTTGGCGACACACAGACACACAGCTGGGGAGTGAACCACTCAGTTCTGCTTGGCGACACACAGACACACAGCTGGGGAGTGAAACACTCAGTTCTGCCTTGGCGACACACACACACACAGCTGGGGAGTGAACCACTCAGTTCTCCTTGGCGACACACAGACACACAGCTGGGGAGTGAAACACTCAGTTCTGCCTTGGCGACACACAGACACACAGCTGGGGAGTGAAACACTCAGTTCTTGCCTTGGCGGACCACACACACACGCTGGGGAGTGAAACACTCAGTTCTGCCTTGGCGACACACAGACACCAGCTCTGACAGGAAGATCCAGTCCTCTGAAAAGACCATCAGATCACTGCTCTGTACATGAGCATCAAAAACAATAGCCTTGTTTGTCTTTCTGACATTAGTTGTTGTTGCTGCTGACTCAATATTTATATAAAAGGGTATTTTACATAATGTGCCACAGAGAAGAGAGACACAGAGAGAGACAGAGAGACAGACACAGAGAGAGCAGAGAGAGAGACAGAGAGAGACAGAGAGAGACAGAGAGAGAGAGACACAGAGAGAGACACAAGAGACACAGAAGAACACAGATAGACAGAGAGAGACACAGAGAGAGACACAGAGAGAGACACAGATAGACAGAGAGAGACACAGAGAGGACAGAGAGAGAGACACAGAGAGAGACAGAGAGAGACAGAGAGAGACACAGGGAGACAGAGAGGAGACAGAGAGAGACAGAGAGAGAAGAGACAGAGAGAGACAGAGAGAGACACAGAGAGAGACAGAGAGAGAGACACAGAGAGAGACACAGAGAGAGAGAGAGACAGAGAAGAGAGACACAGAGAGAGACACCAGAGAGAGACACAGAGAGAGACACAGAGAGAGAGACACAGAAGAGAGAACAGATAGAGACAGAGAGAGACACAAAGAGAGACAGAGAGAGACACAAAGAGAGACAGAGAGAGACAGAGAGACAGAGAGCTCATGTTTTGCTGAATAGGCAGTATCCAACGCTAAGAGGGATGACCCCAACCAAGGGTTAGATACTGCAGCAAACGAACCCTGCCTCATGGCCTAGAACCAAATAAAACAAGCACATTAGTGAGACTGACTGGGTTTCAACAAAGGTCATCAGAACATAATAAGGCTGTGTTAGCTCTCTGAGTTCATGGGTCTCAGGGAAGGTTAGTAAGGCATAAAAAGTAAAGCATTCTTCTCTATCCGTAAAGTTTTTWAAAAAGCCAAGTAATGAATTTATTCCAATACTAATTTGAGAAGAGTCTTTCCCCTCAGAGGCTCTGATACCTGTGAAGGCCCTAGGACAAAGATCTCCAGCTGTTCAAATTCTAAGAAGAAGCCTGTCTCTCCCAGGATACGCCAAAAAACTACCAAATACAACTGGTTTTGAATAAAACATTCAATAACACCCTGTGAATCTATTTCCTGAACACAAAACTCCAGTCTGGACGATGACAACAGATTTCTCACGTTACAGTAGCAGCTAATACAGAGGCTGCTGGGAACAAAGGTGACAAGCTGACACTATGGTAGACATCATCCAACCTACCATGATGGTCCCTCCGGTCTGCGTTCTGAGTGGTCTCAGGACCCGTCTCTGAACCAGGAAGTTAGGTAGGCATAGGAGGGGAGGGATCTCTGTGATGGTCGCTACAACCACGGACCACTGGATAGGACGAAGAAAACAACACATCATCCTCACACACACACACACACACACACACACACACACACACACACACACACACATGCAGAACACACACTATGGGAAGTTCTGATGTACAACTAGGTTTAAGAAGGTGATTTCTGAATGGGATTGATTACTGCTGGCAAAATGTCACGGCGTTATTAAAACGTCTTATAGAAGAAAACACTCTAAAGTTTTCAAAACTGTTAAAATAATGTCTGTGAGTATAACAGAACTGATATGGCAGGTGAAAACACGGGGAAATCCAACCAGGAAGTACTATTATTTTGAAAGGCTGTTTTTCCATTGAAAGCCTATCCACCATACAAAGACTTAGGACCCAGTTCACGAGCTCTGTGGCTTCCTCTACATGTGGCCAGTCTTTAGGCATTGTTTCAGGCTTTTACTCTGAAAAATGAGGGAGATACAGCACTTTCAATCAGTTGAAATATTATTGATTATTTATGATTGATTATTTACAACCGGAGGATTGATTTTAAACATCGTTTGGCATGTTTCTACTAACTTTGATTGTACTTTTTTAAAACTTTTCGTCTGGAATTAGTGCACGCGCTTTAAGCATTCGGATTACTGGACAAAACGCGCAGACAAAAATAAGGTATTTGGTCATAAAGAGGGACATTATCGAACAAAACCAACATTTATTGTCTAACATGGAGACCTGGGAGTGCCACCAGATGAAGATAATCAAAGGTAAGTGATTCATTTTATTGCTATTTCTGACTTTTGTGACACCTCTCCTTGGTAGGAAAATGGCTGTATGTTTTTCTGTGGCTAGGCGCAGACCTAACATAATCGCAAAGTGTGAAAGCGTAAAGCCTTCTTGAAATCTGACACTGTGGTTGCATTAAGGAGAAGTTTATCTTTATTGGTATGTTTAACACTTGTATCGTTTATCAATGTTTATGATGAGTATTTCTGTAATTTGATGTGGKTCTCTGCACTTTCACCGGATGTTTGTTTGAGACAATAGATTTCTGACCATAACGCGCCAATGTAAACTGAGATTTTTGGATATAAAAATGAACTTTATCGAACAAAACATACATGTATTGTGTAACTATGAGTGCCATCTGATGAAGATCATCAAAGGTTAGTGATTCATTTTATCTCTATTTCTGCTTTTTGTGACTCCTCTCTTTGGCTGGAAAAATGGCTGTATGGTTTTCTGTGACTAGGTGCTGACCTAACATAATCGCATGGTATGCTTTAGCAGTAAAGCCTTTTTGAAATCGGACATTGTGGTTGGATTTACAAGAAGTTTATCTTTAAAATGGTAGATAATACTTGTATGTTTGAGGAATTTTAATTATGGGATTTCTGTTGTTTTGAATTTGGCGCCCTGCAATTTCACTGACTGTTGTCGAGGTGGGACGCTACCCACTTGTACCAGAGAGGTTAATTGATTGAGTAAACTCCAACAAACATATCTGGGCTCTTTATTCTGTGTAATTTAATAAAGTAAACAGCAACAAAAAGACAAAGTCTAACATTTTCAACATGAACCTAAATAATAACCAAACTTTGATACAATATAATTTTCCCTGATTTGTACAACATTTTGTTTGGAGTAGTTTGAGTGCTGAGAGGAAGAGCTCGGAGGAGAGAGAAGAAGGAGAAAAGGGGAAAAAGGAAGAAGAAGAAAAGAGGAGGTGGAGGAAAGAGGAGGAGTAGGGTTAGGGTTTGGTGTACTGTACACAATTCCATGTTGACTCATAGGAGAACCAGAGATACAGTACAGTCTTTTGAGGTAGCGTTTGGTGTCAACCCACCTTGAGTCTGTTGAGGTGGCGTTTAATGTCAACCCACCTTGAGTCTGTTGAGGTAGCGTTTAATGTCAACTCACCTTGAGTCTGTTGAGGTAGCGTTTAATGTCAACTCACCTCGAGTCTGTTGAGGTAGCGTTAATTTGTCAACTCACTGAGTCTTTGAGTATGTTTAATGTTCAACTCACCTTGAGTCTGTTGAGTAGCGTTTAATGTCAACCCACCTTGAGTCTGTGAGGTAGTTTAATGTCAACTCACTCGAGTCTGTTGAGGTAGTGTTTAATGTCAACTCACCTTGAGTCTGTTGAGGTAGTGTTTAATGTCAACTCACCTTGAGTCTGTTGAGGTAGTGTTAATGTCAACCCACCTTGAGCTCTGTTTGAGGTAGTGTTTAATGTCAACATCACCTACGAGTCTTGTTGAGGTAGTGTTTAATGTCAACTCACCTTGAGTCTGTTGAGGTAGTGTTTAATGTCAACTCACCTCGAGTCTGTTGAGGTAGCGTTTTGTGTCAACCCACCTTGAGTCTGTTGAGGTAGCGTTTTGTGTGAACCACCAGCAGGTCTTCCTCTGTAGCCTCCCGTGCCTCAACGATGCTCCCATCACTGATCAACTTCTCCTCTGAGAAAGACAGAGGAAAGCGAGAGCGAGAACGAGAGAGCAAGAGATCGATAGAGAGATCGAGAAATAGAGACGAGAGAGAGTTAGAGAGAGAGGGAGAGAGTGTGTGAGAGAGTGGGAGAGAGTGTGTGAGAGAGAGGGAGAGAGTTAGAGAGAGAGGGAGAGAGTGTGTGAGAGAGGGAGAGAAACAACAGGTTAGACCTGATAGGTTAGTAAGGAGGAGGACTCAGTGTTCACCCTACAAAACATACAAGTGGTGAATAAAACTTTTGCCTCCTTCAAATCAAATGTATTTATATAGCCCTTCTTACATCAGCTGATATCTCAAAGTGCTGTACAGAAACCCAGCCTAAAACCCCAAACAGCAAGCAATGCAGGTGTAGAAGCACCTGTTCAGCATACTACCAGGCTACCTGACCCACAGTACCCATGTAAAACATTCTAAATGGTGATTGATTACCCTTTAGGAAGTGGATGACTTTCCCCCACTTGCCGCTGTCAAAGGGGTGTAGTTTCTCCAGGCCCATGAAGGTGATGTTGTATCCTGGCGAGTAGACGATAGGCAGACATGACGACGGCACCTCCAGGTATAGCTGGGTACCGTGACTARGGGAAACAACAAACAACAGATATAATACCAACTTTATGGTCACCTGTAAACGTTCTTCTTCATAAAATGTGCACTGTCATTACACTGTAACTAAGGTGGAATAGATGCATCCAACCTCTCCTATTTATTAATAATGTATCCGTTATTTCATTTGGCACGGTTATTACACTGATAAATGTATGATGTAAATACCATGTCAATTCAATACTAAACCACCTCTTATGGCGTGGGTAAGATGCAGCCAAACCCCAACGGTGCTCTTGGTGCAGTTTATAAACCTCAATAGCAGTTATTTGGCGCTACTTTCCCCTTCTGTGTGAGACATGTTGTCCAGGGGTGTCATCATTATTACAATTCTGTAGCAAACTGTGTCACCATTTGTAAAAGTTTTCAACAGAAACCTTTTACTCCAAATGGAAAACGCAAACGAGAGTTTCTATTGGACAAATTCAGATAGATCTGTCCCCGTTTAGTTCAATTTGCGCTGATTTCTTCCGTTTGGATCTTAAAACGGTAAATGGTTTCCGTAATGAATACACCCATCACTGTTTTCATCTGGAAATCAACACAATCATTACCCACTGGACACTGCAATGTGGACATTTAGGTAATATTTGGTTGAGAC
>NW_019944557.1:35679-63669 GCF_002910315.2 Salvelinus sp. IW2-2015 | reverse complement strand
ATTTACATTTACATTTAAGTCATTTAGCAGGACGCTCTTATCCAGAGCGACTTACAATTGGTGCATTCACCTTATGACATCCAGTGGAACAACCACTTTACAATAGTGCATCTAAATCTTTTAAGGGGGGGGGGGGGGGTCAGAAGGATTACTTTATCCTATCCTAGGTATTCCTTGAAGAGGTGGGGTTTCAGGTGTCTCCGGAAGGTGGTGATTGACTCCGCTGTCCTGGCGTCGTGAGGGAGTTTGTTCCACCATTGCGGTGCCAGAGCAGCGAACAGTTTTTGACTGGGCTGAGCGGAACTGTACTTCCTCAGTGGTAGGAGGCGAGCAGGCCAGAGGTGGATGAACGCAGTGCCCTTGTTTGGGTGTAGGGCCTGATCAGAGCCTGAAGGTACTGAGGTGCCGTTCCCCTCACAGCTCCGTAGGCAAGCACCATGGTCTTGTAGCGGATGCGAGCTTCAACTGGAAGCCAGTGGAGAGAGCGCGAGGAGCGGGTGACGTGAGAGAACTTGGAAGGTTGAACACCAGACGGGCTGCGGCGTTCTGGATGAGTTTTAGGGGTTTAATGGCCAGGCAGGGAGCCCAGGCAACAGCGAGTTGCAGTAATCCAGACCGGGAGATGACAAGTGCCTGGATTAGGACCTGCGCCGCTTCCTGTGTGAGGCAGGGTCGTACTCTGCGGATGTTGTAGAGCATGAACCTACAGGAACGGGCCACCGCCTTGATGTTAGTTGAGAACGACAGGGTGTTTCCAGGATCACGCCAAGGTTCTTAGCGCTCTGGGAGGAGGACACAGACGTTGATGAAAAAGATTTCAACCTTTATTCACCCACTCAAGAAGACAGCCAGAAGTTTGTTGAATTACCTGTGTTCAACAGGAAGACAGCCAACGAGAGCATACAGGTCGCAGTGGTGGTAGTATATGGGGCTTTGGTGACAAAAACGGATGGCACTGTGATAGTAAATTGGATGTAGTCTGAGTAGAATCTCTCTGGGTGGGTGCGGGCAGCTATCGGTTGAAGAGCATGCATTTAGTTTTACTTGCATTTAAGAGCAGTTGGAGGCCACGGAAGGAGAGTTGTATGGCATTGAAGCTCGTCTGGAGGTTAGTTAACACAGTGTCCAAAGAAGGGCCAGAAGTATACAGAATGGTGTCGTCTGCGTCGAGGTGGATCAGAGAATCACCAGCAGCAAGAGCGACATCATTGATGTATACAGAGAAGAGAGTCGGCCCGAGAATTGAACCCTGTGGCACCCCCATAGAGACTGCCAGAGGCCCGGACAACAGGCCCTCCGTGTTTGACACACTGAACTTTTTCTGAGAAGTAGTTGGTGAACCAGGCAAGGCAGTCATTTGAGAAACAAGGCTCATGAGTCTGCCGATAGGATACCAATGCTGTTGAAGATTCTACACAGATTACAGACCTGAGACATTTGCAAAGCTACCTTGATCATGCTTTCTATGATTACATAGCTACCTTGATCATGCTTTCGATGGTTACATAAGAATGGTGAGGCCATGGAGGTGTTACTCATTGTAAGGTTGAATAAATACTGTTACATTAGTTTGTGAGGTAACCTAAAGTTTTCTACTGTATTACAAAAGTATAGTTGAATTGTTTGGTTGACAACGCAACCAAATATCAACATTTAGAGATATCTAATGCTTGGATAGTTTCATCTGAGCCACTGGCTTAATCCTGTTCTTTAACTTTTAGTTTAGTTGGAAACTTTAATCGAAAATATAATTTGTTAAGTTGTGGACAAGTTACTAGGCTGTTTACGGTGTTATTGAATTGTGTTAGGTTGTCAATGCAACCAAATATCAACATTTAAAGGAGTTTTGTCCAACTTAATCTGGCTTTATTTACAGATTGTCTACAAATTAAACATTTATATGTTGGATTCACGTCTCCATCTCAACCAAAATTGTAAGTAAAAGAATATGACTAAATAAAATAAATTAAGTACATTTAAAGTTTGATTTGATTTCCTTCTTTAACTTTTATTTTAGGTTGAGATGGAGACGTGAATCCAACAGTTCACTTATTAATTGGAATTAAAGCCAGACTAAGTCAGTGGCACAGATGAAACAAGGCCTATATGTATTGTCTATTTTTAGTTGAACCCTGGGTTGAATTGAAACAATAACTGTAGATGACTTTGCAAACACTATATAGGCCTAAATAGCATCACTGATGATATGACTTATAAAGTACGGTCACATTTCATTTTCTATGTTAAACCTACCGTTTGGAATGACTGATAGCAACAGTAAATATATGTAGTTATCATTCTCAACATAGCACATTAGTAGCAGTCAGTGACAAATACAGAATCAAGGGTAAACTGGGCTTGGTTAAAACCCTGGATGGGAGACCACATGAACAGATGTAGACAGGAGGTGCTGCCCAGACTGTCGTTTTTATTCTGATACTGGATATAATGTTGAAGATCTGACATTGTTTCAAAAGGTACAAATTCAACATATTTTATACAAGGTTTGTTTATGTTGAAAATTGGTTACAATTATCACATAATCCCATCTTTAAAATGTCACCCTCAACACAACAGATTCCAAGTTACATTTACAAACAATGTTGATTCAACAGGTTTGTGCCCAGTGGGTAATGGCTAGAAACATGTGCATTGTAATACTATGCATCAATCAGAAAGAGGTTAATACTGATTTTATTTTCATTAGAAAATAACATATTGTGTTATTGAACTTCATGAATTTATGTTATTTAAATGGTTTGATTTATTACATGGTTTCAGTGACCATATCATTAAATGAATAGTAACAGCTAAACGAGCCTTTTCACAGTGGAAAACAGAACTGGGTTAGTCAAAAAGACAACGAAAGATTTCAGAAATGTACAGTAGGCCTAAGTGACCGTGATACAGTCTGAAGTCCAATACAGGCAGGAAAGAGAAAAACTACAAGAACCACATTTCCCCACCGGTTACACATGCGCAACAGAATTTCCAAAGACGATATGCCACAATAAGGAAATATTTCTCTCGTCTCGTTTTCCAATCTCCGACTGTATCAGTAGTCATTGTTATTCAACATCGTTATAACAACTTTTGGAACCAATTTAGAAGAAAGTAGTGACAGCGAGAAAATGAGCTGTCATCGGCTCTGCAACGCAGCTGTGAAATCAGCTTGACTCACCTGTTACACATCATAACCGCTCTTTCGTCTATTAGTTGACGCTAAACTATTTTTTATTCGAATGCTTTGATATCTTCACAAATGCAACGTTATGTTTTGATCGTCCGATATCATTCTGTTAGTCATATATCCAACAGCTTGCAGAACAGACAGCGATCAGATCGTTGTAATGCAGCCCACAGCGCATCATTTCATGCGCACGTCGAATACGCACTCACAACATTCGACCACCACGTCATTTTACCGTAGTCTACATTCGCTGCGCTTCAGTGGTGATTAAACTTTTTTATTTTCAGTGTCAAACATTTACATTTTCTTTAAAAAAAAGTATAATTGTGGTGCATGTAGACTATATAAAATGTAAGGAATATGTGCATTCGTTTTCATGCTCCTTATTTACAATGCCCTCTGGGCAAGCCACCTCATTTCAACATGAACATTTGGGTAATATTTGGTTGCGATTTGATCAATGAGATTTCAACCTTTATTCACCCACTGAAAGAGACAGCCAGAAGTTTGTTGAATTCCCAATGGGTCATCACTAGACTTTCAACCATCTAAAAGCACAAACAAATTCCAAAGGAAAACCAATGTCGATTTTTGGTTTAGTTGTCATCTAAATGATGGGGGCGGCCGGTAGCCTGGCGGGTAGGAGCGTTGTGCCAGTAAACCCTCGAGCTGACAAGGTCAAATCTGTCGTCCTGCCCCTGGGCAAGGCAGTTAATAACCCACTGTTCCCCGGGCGCTGAAGACGTGGATGCTGATTAAAGCAGCCCCTCGCACCTCTCTGATTCAGAGGGGTTGGGTTAAATGCAGAAGACACATTTCAGTTGAATGCATTCAGTTGTATAAAATATCTTACAAACTAATGTAACGGTATTTATTCACCCTTACAATGAGTAACTTAACTTTAGGCTATTTACTGTATTGTAAAAAGATTATTGACAACGCAACCAAATATCAACATTTAGAGTACCACTTCAAATCAAATTTTAGCTCCAACAGTGCTGTAGTATCCTAACAATTTACAACAAAACACACATCTAAAAGTAAAATAATGAAATTAAGAAATATATAAATATTAATGTGCAATGTCGGAGTGGCATTGACTAAAATACAGTAGAATAGAATACAGTACATAAACTCAGCAAAAAAATAAACGGCCTCATTGTCAACTGTGTTTATTTTCAGCAAACTTAACATGTGTAAATATTTGTATGAACATAACAAGATTCAACAACTGAGACACAAACTGAACAAGTTCCACAGACATGTGACTAACAGAAATTGAATAATGTGTCCCTGAACAAAAGGGGTGTCAAATCAAAAGTAACTGTCAGTATCTGGTGTGGCCACCAGCTGCATTAAGTACTGCAATGCATCTCCTCCTCATGGATTGCACCAGATTTGCCAGTTCTTGCTGTGAGATGCAATGACAACAAGCTCAGTCCGATGATGCTGTGACACCGCCCCAGACCATGATGGACCCTCCACCTCCAAATCGTTCCCGCTCCAGATTACAGGCCTCGGTGAAATGCTCATTCCTTCGACGATAAACGCAAATCTGACCATCACCCCTGGTGAGACAAAACCGCAACTTGTCAGTGAAGAGCACTTTTTGCCAGTCCTGTCTGGTCCAGCGACYGTGGGTTTGTGCCCATAGGCGACGTTGTTGCCGGTGATGTCTGGTGAGGACCTGCCTTACAACAGGCCTACAAGCCCTCAGTCCAGCCTCTCTCAGCCTATTGTGGACAGTCTGAGCACTGATGGAYGGATTGTGTGTTCCTGGTGTAAGTCGGGCAGTTGTTGTTGCCATCCTGTACCTGTCCCGCAGGTGTGATGTTCGGATGTACTGATCCTGTGCAGGTGTTGTTACACATGGTCTGCCACTGCGAGGACGATCAGCTGTCCGTCCTGTCTCCCTGTAGCACTGTCTTAGACATCTCACAGTACGGACATTGCAATTTATTGCCCTGGCCACATCTGCAGTCCTCATGCCTCCTTGCAGCATGCTTAAGGCATGTTCACGCAGATGAGCAGGGACCCTGGGCATCTTTCTTTTGGTGTTTTTCAGAGTCAGTAGAAAGGCCTCTTTACTGTGACCTTAACTGTGACCTTAATTGCCTTCRGTCTGTAAGCTGTTAGTGTCTTAACGACCGTTCCACAGGTGCATGTTCATACATTTTTTATGGTTCATTGAACAAGCATGAGTTTTTCCTAGCCACCATGCTTCTACACCTGCATTGCTAGCTGTTTGGGGTTTTAGGCTGGGTTTCTGTACAGCACTTTGTGACATCAGCTGATGTAAGAAGGGCTTTATAAATAAATGTGATTGATTGAACAAGAATGTGGTCCTCCTGAGCACACTGCACAAAACAGCTGAGATCAGTGATCTTGAGGACAGGAAGCCAGCCATCATCCTGGACTACAACCACAACAAAGGAGGCGTGGACAACCTGGATAAGGTGATTGGAACTRACAGCTGCAGGAGGATGACTGCCCGCTGGCCCCTGGTCATCTTCCATAACATCACTGATGTGTCCTCATACAATGCCTTTGTGATATGGAACAAGATCAACCCTACCTGGATGCCTGATAAGTGGAACAAGAGGAGGGTGTTCCTGGAGCAGCTGGGAAAAGCACTTGTAACCCCACACATTGAAAGAATGGAGCGCCTCCCCCGCACAGCAGCCTCTGCAGCGCTTGTGAAAGCTTTTTAGGGTGTTGAATCTTGTCCTGATCGACCTGAGGCTGCCGCTGGGACAGGCAAGAGAAGGAGATGCCAATTCTGCCCTGCAAAGAAAGACTGTAAAACAAATACTACGTGCTGCACATGTGAGAAATAAATCTGCAAAGTCTATGTACACACACTTGCATACTGTCCTACTTGTGTTAATTAGAGTTGATTGATTTGTTCTTCATGTTTTTGTATCTATCTTATTTTATTCGTATTTATTGTTTATACACCTTGTGGGTGGGGGCAATGGTTAAAGAAATGGGAGAAGACTAGTATTTTGTAGTTGAATTCCTCATTGTACAGTATTTAAGAATATATCACTATGTTGCCAAAAACCTTTAAGACTGTTATTGTTTCCCTTCAATAAAATGCATTCAAATACTTTCTGAACATTTCTGCTACTTTCTTAGGCCATACAAGTGGTATGTCTTGCTAAGATATGTATGTTTACCTGTATACAGTACCTTTAGCATTATTAATAAAACTCTACTTTAGTAAAGAAAACAATTATGACAGGTGTTGTAATAAAAACGAGTGGTGTCCACTGATTAAACGCAGTCTTTCTGCATTATTAAGAGGGAAAACCCAGATATTCACAACGTTTGTGATTAATGACCGGTTGTTTTTTCATGCAAAATAGATTTGGGGTTTAAAATTAAATTAAGCTGCTTTATTTTAGGGGTTTAGTGAAGGCGGGTCATTTTTTACCCTTAGGACAAGGGGAGTATACGGAATGTTAAGACTACACAAGGGTTAAGGTTAGGCATTAGGCTTAGTGTGGTTAAGGTTAAGGTTAGAGTTAGGTTTCAAATCAGATTTTATGACTTTGTGGCTGTGCCAGCTAGTGACCACTCTCCAGAACTACCTCCAGAACAAGATTCATGTCAACAATCTCTCTCCTCAGAGATAATATTTACAAAGACTGAAGCGAGGTGGCGATGTTATGATGGAACACCAAATGGATTCCTAGAGCTGTGATGCTGAATGGGAAGACAGTGCCACAGAGCCACAGAGCTGTAAAAATAAATCTGTAATTCTATAAGCCTCCTTAATTCCCCTCCCTTCTCCTTTCCTTTCCAATCTTCTCCTCTTCTTTCCTCTCCTCTCCTCCTCTTCTTTCCTCTCCTCTCCTCTCCTTTCCTTTCCAATCTACTCCTCTCCTCTCTTGTCCTCTCCTCTCATTTCCTTTCCAATCTTCTCCTCTCATCTCCTCTCCTCTCCTTTCCTTTCCAATCTTCTCCTCTTCTTTCCTCTCCTCTCCTCTCCTTTCCTTTCCAATCTACTCCTTTCCTGTACTTTCCTCTCTTTTCCTTTCCTTTCCTTTCCTTTCCTTTCCAATCTTCCCCTCTCCTCCCCTTTTCTTTCCTTTCCAATCTTCTCCTCTCCTTTCTTTTCCTCTCATCTCCTTTCCTCTCCGTTTCTTTCCCTTCCAATCTTCTCTTCTCCTCTCCTCTCCTTTCCAATCTACAACTCTCCTCTCCTCAATCGCTCCCATCCTCCCAGTTCTGTAGGGCATTAATTTATTCAATCAGATGTAACAAACTGTGCTGGGTCTTTTTTCCGTCAACAATGGTGGATGCATAACCAGGCAAGCGTAGTACAGCTCAGCTCAGCTCAGCTTGGCTCAGGTCAGCTCAGCCCAACTTGGCTCAGCTTGGCTCAGGTCAGCTCGGCTCAGCTTGACTCAGGTCAGCTCGGCTCAGCTTGGCTCAGCTTGACTCAGGTCACCGAAGCTCAGCTTGGCTCAGGTCAGCTCGGCTCAGCTTGACTCAGGTCAGCTCGGCTCAGCTTGACTCAGGTCAGCTTGGCTCAGGTCAGCTTAGCTTGGCTCAGCTTAGCTCAGCTTGGCTCAGGTCAGCTCAGCTCAGCTGTGTATTGGGTAAAGGGTATGTGTCCATTGCCCCTGGTCCAGCATTAACAACAGACTGTCTGATGATGCCTCACTGTGTTTTAATGCTGGAGGGAAGGGACAGAGGATGTCCCAAATAGCACCCTGATCAACAGTAGTGCACTATATAGGGAATAGGGRCCTGGTCTAAAGTAGTGCACTATATAGGGAATAGGGCCCTGGTCTAAAGTAGTGCACTATATATAGGGAATAGGGCCCTGATCAACAGTAGTGCACTATATAGGGGATAAGGCCCTGGTCTAAAGRAGTGCACTATAGGGTATAGTTCGGCTCAGGTCAGCTCGGCTCAGCTTGGCTCAGGTCAGCTCGGCCTCCTCTCTTCTCCAGACCATTTCCGGAGACCTTCTGATAATCAGGTGGCGAATCGCATCTCTGCATGTCTGGCAGACATATCAGTGTGGATGACGGATCACCACCTCAAGCTGAACCTCGGCAAGACYGAGCTGCTCTTCCTCCCGGGGAAGGACTGCCCGTTCCATGATCTCGCCATCACGGTTGACAACTCCATTGTGTCCTCCTCCCAGAGTGTTAAGAACCTGGCGTGATCCTGGACAACACCTGTCGTTCTCAACTAACATCAAGGCGGTGACCCGTTCCTGTAGGTTCATGCTCTACAACATTCGCAGAGTACGACCCTGCCTCACACAGAAGCGGCGCAGGTCCTAATCCAGGCACTTGTCATCTCCCGTCTGGACTACTGCAACTCGCTGTTGGCTGGGCTCCCTGCCTGTGCCATTAAACCCCTAAAACTCATCCAGAACGCCGCAGCCCGTCTGGTGTTCAACCTTCCCAAGTTCTCTCACGTCACCCCGCTCCTCCGCTCTCTCCACTGGCTTCCAGTTGAAGCTCGCATCCGCTACAAGACAATGGTGCTTGCCTACGGAGCTGCGAGGGGAACGGCACCTCCGTACCTTCAGGCTCTGTCAGGCCCTACACCCAACAAGGGCACTGCGTTCATCCACCTCTGGCCTGCTCGCCTCCCTACCTCTGAGGAAGTACAGTTCCCGCTCAGCCCAGTAAAACTGTTCGCTGCTCTGGCACCCCAATGGTGGAACAAACTCCTCACGACGCCAGGTCAGCGGAGTCAATCACACCCTTCCGGAGACACCTGAAACCCCACCTCTTTAAGGAATACCTAGGATAGGATAAAGTAATCCCTCTAACCCCCACCCCCCTTAAAAGAGTTAGATGCACTATTGTAAAGTGGTTGTTCCACTGGATATCATAAGGTGAATGCACCAATTTGTAAGTCCCTCTGGATAAGAGCGTCTGCTAAATGACTTAAATGTAAATGTAAATGTATAGGGCCCTGGTCTAAAGTAGTGCACTATATAGGAAATAGGGCCCTGGTCTAAAGTAGTGCACTATATAGGGAAGGGCCCTGGTCTAAAGTAGTGCACTATATAGGGAATAGGGTCCTGGTCTAAAGTAGTGCACTATAGGGAATAGGGCCCTGGTCTAAAGTAGTGCACTATATAGGGAATAGGGTGCCATTTGGGACGTATACTGAGACCAGTGGCATTAAGACTGTAGAATATAATAGTGCCTGTTCTGTTCTGTTGTTCTCTCACAGTTAATGTTGATGGATCTCCACTGGGTTGATCTACCATAGGGAGGGAGGGGGAGGAGTTTAGAGGGATGAGGGAGGAGGGAGGGGGAGGAGTTTAGAGGGAAGGAGGGGGAGGGGTTTATAGGGAAGAGGGAGGGAGGGGGAGGAGTTTAGAGGGAGGAGTTTGGAGGGAGGGAGGAGTTTAGAGGGAAGGAGGGGGAGGAGTTTATAGGAAAGAGAGGGGGGGGGAGTTTAGAGGGAGGAGTTTGGAGGGAGGGAGGTAGGGGGATAGAGGATGGATGAGGGAGAGAGGAGATTGGAAAAGGAGAAGAGAGATGAGGAATATTGATCTAGGCATGTTCCAGGCCACTTACTGTAGGGGATCATCCTTCAAGCACCTAATTAACTATAGGGGTGTGGCCTGCCCTGTTCCCTTCTCTGGTCAGTAGGGGTGTGGCCTGCCCTGTTCCCTTCTCTGGTCAGTAGGGGTGTGGCCTACCCTGTTCCGTTCTCTGGTCAGTAGGGGTGTGGCCTGCCCTGTTTCCTTCTCTGGTCAGTAGGGGTGTGGCCTACCCTGTTCCGTTCTCTGGTCAGTAGGGTGTGGGCCTCCCTGTTTCCTTCTCTGGTCGTAGGGGTGTGGCCTGCCCTGTTCCCATCTCTGGTCAGTAGGGGTGTGGTCTGCCCTGTTCCCTTCTCTGGTCAGTAGGGGTGTGGCCTGCCCTGTTCCCTTCTCTGGTCAGTAGGGGTGTGGCCTGCCCTGTTCCCATCTCTGGTCAGTAGGGGTGTGGCCTACCCTGTTCCCTTCTCTGGTCAGTAGGGGTGTGGCCTACCCTGTTCCCTTCTCTGGTCAGTAGGGGTGTGGCCTGCCCTGTTCCTTCTCTGGTCAGTAGGGGTGTGGCCTGCCTGTTCCCTTCTCTGGTCAGTAGGGGTGTGGCCTGCCCTGTTCCCTTCTCTGGTCAGTAGGGGTGTGGCCTGTTCCCTTCTCTGGTCAGTAGGGGTGTGGCCTGCCCTGTTCCATCTCTGGTCAGTAGGGGTGTGGCCTGCCCTGTTCCCATCTCTGGTCAGTAGGGGTGTGGCCTGCCCTGTTCCCTTCTCTGGTCAGTAGGGGTGTGGCCTGTTCCCTTCTCTGGTCAGTAGGGGTGTGGCCTGCCCTGTTCCCTTCTCTGGTCAGTAGGGGTGGGCCTGCCCTGTTCCCTTCTCTGGTCAGTAGGGGTGTGGCCTACCCTGTTTCCTTCTCTGGTCAGTAGGGGTGTGGCCTACCCTGTTCCTTCTCTGGTCAGTAGGGTGTGGCCTGCCCTGTTCCCTTCTCTGGTCAGTAGGGGTGTGGCCTGCCCTGTTCCTTCTCTGGTCAGTAGGGGTGTGGCCTGTCCCTGTTCCCTTCTCTGGTCAGTAGGGGTGTGGCCTACCTGTTCCCTTCTCTGGTCAGTAGGGGTGTGGCCTACCCTGTTCCCTTCTCTGGTCAGTAGGGGTGTGGCCTGCCCTGTTCTCTTCTCTGGTCAGTAGGGGTGTGGCCTACCCTGTTCCTTTCTCTGGTCAGTAGGGGTGTGGCCTACCCTGTTTCCTTCTCTGGTCAGTAGGGGTGTGGCCTATCCTGTTTCCTTCTCTGGTCAGTAGGGGTGTGGCCCTGTTTCCTTCTCTGGTCAGTAGGGGTGTGGCCTGCCCTGTTCCTTCTCTGGTCAGTAGGGGTGTGGCCTGCCCTGTTCCCTTCTCTGGTCAGTAGGGGTGTGGCCTACCCTGTTTCCTTCTCTGGTCAGTAGGGGTGTGGCCTACCCTGTTTCCTTCTCTGGTCAGTGGGTGTGGCCTACCCTGTTTCCTTCTCTGGTCAGTAGGGGTGTGGCCTGCCCTGTTCCCTTCTCTGGTCAGTAGGGGGTGTGCCTGCCCTGTTCCCTTCTCTGGTCAGTAGGGGTGTGGCCTGCCCTGTTCCCTTCTCTGGTCAGTAGGGGTGTGGCCTACCCTGTTCCCTTCTCTGGTCAGTAGGGGTGTGGCTACCCTGTTCCCTTCTCTGGTCAGTAGGGTGTGGCCTGCCCTGTTCTCTTTCTCTGGTCAGTAGGGGTGTGCCTACCCTGTTCCCTTCTCTGGTCAGTAGGGTGTGGCCTGCCCTGTTCTCTTCTCTGGTCAGTAGGGTGGTGTGGCCTACCCTGTTCCCTTCTCTGGTCAGTAGGGTGTGGCCTGTTCCCTTCTTTGTTCATGATTGGTGTGGCCTGTTTTACATGCTGTTTGAATAAATGAAAGCATTGGTTTTCTATAGGTTTACCTTTTAAAGATGGGAGCACATAATGGGCACATAAAGGTTCTACCATGTGGCTGAATATGAATGTGCTCAATTATATTGGTCAGAGATGCACGTGAAGATCACATGTGGTTTACTGGTTCATTAATTAACTGGAACAGCCTGCTTCAGGATTGGCATTTGGGCAAATCACCTGTGGAAGAATGGCCTCAGCTCTTGATAGAAAACAAATGAGAGAAAATAGACCACACAGTTCGAGCCTTTTCAACACTCCAATCCGTTATGGAGCCGATGTCAGAGATTGATTCAGGGAGGAGGACGTTGCTACATTGTAAACGTGGGGACTGCTCGTCACGTCCCGTAAAGGGTTAAATGGCTTTCTGTCCTCAGAMCGGTAGCGGTAGTCGGTGGGTAGATCACGTAGCGCAGAGCTGGTGGACGACGTCTCGCTACAACTGACAATCACTCAACTTCTCCATTCACCCGGTAACAAACAATGGCGGAGCGACGGGCTAACCCTACACCGAACATGAGTGTGACAGCGCTCGATCTACCATTTGACGCGTGAGGAGAGAAGCAGCGCTACGGGGAGATGGAGCAGCCGAACCCAGTAACGGAGAACCCCAGCAAGGCGACGGAGTACCTGACGGAACTCAACAAGATCATAGACACCCAACAGGAGCTGTTGGAGATGCAGAGGGTTCGTATCGAGGACTTGGAACAGCAAGTAACGGATTTATGTTCTGAGAACGCCTGTTTGAAAGACCAACGCAAAAGGAACCTGGCCACCTGCCGCCTCCAACAGTGCAACGGCCTCCCGGTGCTTACGTTAGGGGCCATCAAGGAGAATGTCATACAAGAGAAGAAGTAAGTTCTGCGTTTCCTTTCCAGTCATAGCACTGTATAGTTGTATTCGGATTTAGGCGGGGAAATAATGTAATTGGTGGTAAGGACCATTCTACCATGTTGGGAATAAAGTTTGTATCTAGAGAATATTTATGCATATAGGCTACACAACAAGACAGTCGCGGTTTTAGACATGGGAAAGTGTAGCGCCTAACCGTGTTATTTTCTCACTGGGCTGTGGGGAAATAAACCCCAGATGGAAACTCCGTCATAATCCGCTGCCGGGTCGGTTTGAATATAGCGAGACTATACCCCCATCCAATCCTTATTGGGGATTTGTGTGGATAGTTTCACATAGTATTTGTTAAGACAGTTTCACATTTTATAAATGGTGTGGATTTGGAAATACCGCTTTGCGTAATGACAGAAGGAACCCTGGCGCGCGCTAAACCCGGTTTCAGTTGACGAAGCAAATCTACTTTCCGAGGAAACATGAAAGAGCCTTCGGCCATATCGTCCATCTGTTAGATTATTGAATTATAATTCCTGTTGTTTTTTTTTTTAGATCCAATGCTCATTCATTCTTCCATCCATTGTTTGGGTAATGATGATGGGCATGTGGTCGTTGTAGTAAATTAATGCAGTGGTTTTCAAACTTCATGCACAGGGACCCCCGCCCAGGCAAACCAGAGACCCCCATTTATGTTAACAAAAAAAACAAGTAACGTCTGGTATTGTCAGGTGAATGATGATTGCAAGTAGAAGTAATTAAACATTTTAAAATTAATATATTTGTAAAATTATTTTGACCTCCACAGTTCGTTGGAAGATGTGTAAACTCTATTAGCTAGAATGGTGAAGGAAAGTTGGTTTTATAGTCACACATTCGGACATACAACATACATTTGTCAAAAGCCATTTACAAATGTAAAAAATCAATAACTAATTCAGTCTGTCACAGAATCATCAAACTAGTTATGATTTATTCTATAAATATCTACTAAACTTTTACAACCTTTGCTTTGAGTAAACATTCCAGTTCTGACTTGATAGAAATACATAACATCTATGGACTTGGTGTATGTAGGAGCAATTTATTTTCGTGAATAGGGTGGTGAACCGAATCAAATCAAATGTTATTAGTCACATGCGACGAATACAACAGATGTAGACCTTAGAGTGAAATGCTGACTTACGAGCCCCTAACCAGCAGTGCAGTTTAAAAAAATACGGATAAGAATAAGAGACCCAAGTTTAAAGAGCAGCAGTAAAAAGTAACAATATATACAGAGGAGTGCTGGTACACAGTCAATGTGTGGGGCACCAGTTAGTTGAGGACAAAGTGGAGTGTAGATATCACAAACAACTCATTTTGAGCAGTGTCTGTCTGTTTATAAGTGTGATCAATGGGTATAATGGTAAATCTGATCCCCAAGGTCCTCATAGGATCACTTGGATATATAGAGTTGGAGGTAAAGGAAACAATATGAAACTAGGACATTAAAACACTGGCAGAATTATTTCATTCACATCCATTCACATAAAATGTATTTTAAAGTATAAATACCCTTCTAAGACCACTGTCTTTCTGGATGTTTTAAAAGGTTTCTTTCTGCAAGGAATGTGAATTGAAAGGGATATGGTAATTCCTATGTAGGTGACGTAGTTTCTCCACTGGTATGATGGGTATAATGTGTGGTAGTTGCACATCTCCCTGCTGAATTATGTACAACTGATGTGGGCCAGTTTATATATTTGTTTCATGATCTTTGTGAATAACCAAATTTTCACATAGGCTTTGTGTTAGCAGTTTAAGAGAAAGAGAGCAAATAGCATAGGGACAGCCTGGTTGAAGTCCTAGTTTTTAATGGTTAGTGCCAGTAGATTGTGGCGTCAGGTAGCCTAGTGGTTAGAGCATTGGGCCAGTAACCGAAAGGTTGCTGGATTGAATCCCCGAGCTGATAAGGTAAACATCTGTCGTTCTGCCCCTGAACAAGGCAGTTAACCCACTGTTCCCCGGTAGGCCGTCATTGTAAATAAGAATTTGTTCTTAACTGACTTGCCTAGTTAAATAAATAAAAAAGTTAATTGCAGAGGGGTTCACGTACAGTTCAGAGGCAAATCATAATGTATACATTTAGCCCAAAAATAAAACATGTCCACTTCTTATATTAGGGCTTTTTATATTATCCACACTGGTAACTTTCAATACCCATGCTAATATGTACACTACCATTCAACAGTTTGGGGTCACTTAGAAATGTTCTTGTTTTTGAAAGATATATATTTTTTGTCCATTTAAAATAACATCAAATTGATCAGAAATATAGTGTAGACATTGTTAATGTTGTAAATGACTATTGTAGCTGGAAACGGCAGATTTTTTATGGAATATCTACATAGGCGTACAGAGGTCCATTATCCACTCCTGTGTTCCAATGGCACGTTGTGTTAGCTAATCCAAGTTTAGCATTTTAAAAGGCTAATTGATCATTAGAAAACCCTTTTGCAATTGTTAGCATGGCTGGAAACTGTTGTCCTGATTTAAAGAAGCAATAAAACTGTCCTTCTTTAGAGTATCTGGAGCATCAGCATTTGTGGGTTCGATTTACAGGCTCAAAATGGCCAGAATCAAAGACCTTTCTTCTGAAACTCTTCAGTCTATTCATGTTCTGAGAAATGAAGGCTATTCCATGTGAGAAATTGCCAAGAAACRGAAGATCTCGTACAACACTGTACTACTCCCTTCACAGAACAACACAAACTGGCTCTAACCAGAATAGAAAGAGGAGTGGGAGGCCCCGTTCCACAACTGAGTAAGAGGACAAGTATATTTGAGTGTTTAGTTTGAGTTCTCAACTGTCCTCAACTGGCAGCTTCATTAAATGGTACCCGAAAAACACCAGTCTCAACGTCAACAGCGAAGAGGCGACTCCGGGATGCTGGCCCTCTAGGCAGAGTTCCTCTGTCCAGTCTCAACGTCAACAGTGAAGAGGCGACTCCGGGATGCTGGCCTTCTAGGCAGAGTTCCTCTGTCCAGTCTCAACTTAACCCTGCCCCGGTAGATCAGAGACTACTTTCACCCTGTCACCAAGGTTACGTCTTTCTCAGCCATCTTTCAGCCTGTCACATGGGGTTCACCGGTCACCTCACTCCCTGTCACACCTAGACCAGCAGCAGCACTTGAGATGTTCAGACAAAATCGAGCCTTCCCTCTACCCCTGATCCAATGCAATTTCCTAGGAGTCTTGACCTTTTGTCTCTCAGCACCGCGTACAAACCGACCCAGGTCTCTGTGCTTTCCTACTTGTAGAAGATGCATCGGCAAGGTGTTGTCTTGACAGGATGTCACTCTGCTTACATAACAACAGCTCCGACGGGAGAAGACATTATGACCTACCATCCGCTGGCTTGCCGGCGTTTGTGGCGCTCAGTTCTAGCCTACGGCAACACTGCCAATGTTAGCGTAGGCCAACACTGCTCGTCAGCGTTAGGGAAAATATATAGTAATGCAAAACCACTGCCCTGTAGCGTAGGCAACCATGCCTGAAGGTAGGCACACATGCCTGTAGCGTAGGCAACCACATGCCTGTCAGCGTCGCAACACTGCGCTGTAGCTGTACGGCAACACTGCTGTAGCGTATAGGAACACTGCCATGTGCGTAGCAAGTCATAAGACTGTTAGGAGCGACTCATAGCCAGTCATATTACTGTTACGACCTCTCATAGGCCCGTAATTCACAAACGCGTCTCAGAGTAAGAGTGCAGATCTAGGATCGTTAGCCTTTTGAATATATAGTGAATAAGTACTAGCTTCACGCTACCAACGTGCGATCCAGATCAGCCCTGCTACGCTCTGAGCGGCCTTTGTGAATTTACGGGCACAGGACTACATCATCAGTGGAGCAGCTATAAACTTTTACAGTCCAAATCGACTTCGACAGGGTCTGGGCAGTGTGACTGCTCCAGGCTGTCTGATTCTTCCGAACTGTACATGTTTATGCTCCCTATCTTCATATGTTCTATTACTGTTTCCGCTCAACATGGCCTTTTTCTCAGAGGGAAGTGGACTTCAGATCTGTGCCGACAGTCTAACATGACCTCAGGATTGGAAAAGGTTGTTTGTACTAGTACGCGCATACAATGGCTGCTAAGTCCTAGTACCATACTCCTATTCGCTTTCACTTGTCCTCAGTATGAGTCATTGGCTAGGAATTGAACTTTGAGCGACTGCTTTAGAATAAGCTCAAACTAATGTGTCAGCCCTGTCAGCTCATTCATAGGAACATTTGCTGTGTGTGTGTCTCTCTCTAGCCCTACCTGTCTGCCACACACACACCACACACAACAACACACAAACCGGGAAGCCTCTCACCCACCGACGCCCAAGCCATCGGAAGCAGTGCCGACAGCAGTGGGTTCCTTCTCCCACTGTTCCAACTTAGATAAGAATGTACAGCACAGTGGTTCACCTGGCCGGTTTTTTGGGTTGTTTCACTGATGTTTTCCAGGTACTGCGCAGTGAGATCTGAATGGGGCCTTCATATTGACGAGCAGGAAAGCTGGGAAGGAGTAGGGGGGCTTGTTCTCAGCACCTACTCCTTCTTGAGGTCGCATTTTCCCCTCCCACACGCCCCTCTGCCCTCGCTTTTCCAGGAGATCGACTGCCTCGCTTTGGAAATCTGACTGGTTCGGAAACCACACTAGGATACAATTCAGGTGTTTTTAAAGCAGTATGCTTTTTTTTGATTGGAATGTGTCGCCGAAGTAGCCTGTCGGGTTTCCGTTTTCTTCCCACACCGCTGTCGGGAATTGTTTTACCAAATTGCCAGGTGTTTGGCTACTAATCGGTAACATTGGAGCTTGGCGAAGAGTGGCTGAAAACGAGCTCGAGGCTAGGGAAAATGCTGCACCAGTGGGGTTCAGTGTGGAGGATTCACAAACAAGTTGCAAAGTCCTCGAATGTCTCACTTGTAGTGGAATCACGATCATGATAGCACATCAGTTCATCTTTCCTATCTGTAGACGGTCGGGATTTAAACTCTGAACACTGTTAGAGCTTAACAGTCTGAATTGTGATTGTGCAGGCGGTGTGTGGCCCTCCCTCCCTTAGGAACATAGAGCAATTTACAGACCTAGTTTGCACATTAACGGCTGTTAGCAATCGCTAGATGTAAATGACTTATCAGGAGGAATTGAGGGAAGCGAGAGCTCACACTCGGTTGGACTCCTTCTCCAAGGAACAGAGCGACTTCCCTATTTCAGATTACTATTTTAGAGGGGGGGTGGGCTTTTTGGGGACATCTGGTGGGCAAGCTGGCACAGGGAAAACCACACAGGAGCTTCGGGGGGCCCATCTGGGTTCACGAGGCGCCACTGGCAGAGAGGGAGAAACCAGCGAGTGAAGGCACCAGGGGGTTGGTCGTGCCCCCCTAATACCACCACACTTAGCTACCAACACAATGACAGTTGAATCATTTTTGTTAGTTTTATCCTTCTTTTGTTCCGCAGGCATCGTTCATGGGAACCTTGCTAAACGTTCACTGACTTGCACAGTATCTGGAACAAGAGCCCAATAGTTACTTTAGCCTCGAGTTTGAGTGCAGACTATTCATTACCATCTCTCGCTTCCTTTCCACTTGAGACTTCCATATCCGTACTGTTTAGCTGTTGCCCTTCTACCCCCTCGTCGTAGTCTTGTTCTAGCCCAGAGGCTACAGAACACTCATCTATTTCCCTTTGCTCACCAGCAGATTTCGTAGCCTTATGGCGTGGCCATATGGGGGGTTGTCCTGGATTGGAATAACAATCGGAATAGAGATGTAGGTCTGCAGGACTAGCGCCTCTTCACCTCTATTGTAGACTCCCTCCCAGACGTAGAAAAGAACCCACTTGATGTTCTTCCTGTGTCCACTAGATGCTCAGCCCACGGACGCAGAACAGAGGTCGTGGAGCAGGTGGACTGGTGCTGAAGGGAACGCTCGGAAGTTCCTGGAACGAACTGCAAGCGTACCAAGGAGCCGGCGTCCAGGAGATTAGAGAGGTTACGGACTTTGGAGAAGGGCCCGTTTCCCTCAAAAGTATCTCAGATTGCAGCACAGTGGCTGATCTAGGATCAGGCCCTACCCTCCTTGTCCAAGCTAATCTGTGTGTGTGTGTTCATCAACAGCAACCTAGAATTCAACCACCTTCCTTTACATCTTTATGAATCGGGCCCACGTCAGGACATGCAAAGATACAAGACCCAACAATAACTTCTCTAACAGTTCATATATTTAACTGGGTAGTTGACCCCGAATGTGATTTGGCTGAAGCCCTGGAATATCATATAGCCAGCGGGTATGACCACACTGTAATTCAGCAGCTAAAATACATTGGTACGTCCATTTATGAATAGCAATAAATGCAGCCTCAGGATTACTCGCTGGTGTATGGCCGTTCCATGGCTAAGGGCTGTATCCAGGTAACTAGCCGGCCTGCGTCCGTGCCATAGAAACACCTTAATCCTTGGTATAATGGCCATTATACCACACCCCTGGCCTTATTGCTTAATTATATACCAGTGCCTTTGATTCAGCTCCGAAGGTGTTAAAACTCTTTCAGACTGATTAACATACTCGTCCCTTTTCTATCTGCCAGGCGATCCAGACACCCCGGCGAACGAGCGTTACAGGATGCGGCCAATGGAGCGCCGTGGTCCAGCCTGGATGGTGGAGTCAAGAAGTATCTACCAGTTTCTCCCAGAGATTAGTATGTCTGGAGGCCTAATTTTAGGATCACGTTAGCTTTTAAAGACAACAATGAATAAGATGACCATGGACGAGCTGGGGACACGGAATCCGCTTCGATCCAGCGCTCTTACGCTGAGACGGCATGAACGAGCCCAGTCCTCGTTGACTTCAGGTTAAATTGTAGCCCTAGGAATACAACACCCACACCTGACTGAAGACTAGTGACTGTGCGTCCTTTCTAGGCTTTTGGTACCGACAACTGTCTCCTAATGCAAAATTGTCATATAACACGCCGCTGTGCCAGAGTTGACTAGCTCCTTCTCTAGAGCGTTACATGTAAGAGCACACCCCCTCTCTTTGTGACCGTTAGCCGTCTGCATGCTGCGATCAATCGGCGATATCGACTGCAGGAAAATGAACACGCAGGTTGTCGCGCGCACCCACACCTCGCCAGCCCCACAAACCAAGATATGCAGCGCAAACCCCCTGCTTTGCATTCATTAACATGATGCGTGCTTGCGTGTTTGCACTCGAATAGACCTGATACTTCCCTCCTCCCAGGGTGAGGACTCATTATCATGGAGAGAGAGGCGCACGAGAGGTGGGGGAGTGTGGACCCCGAGGGAGAGAGAGGAGCAGCCCGCCCCCTCCTTTTGCCGACCTTAAACCCCTTATATCTAGTGGCGGCGGCCTGGACTACAGTCTTCCTGCGGCGGATGTCAGGGTGCTGGTTGGGGAGACAAGGTCGTATCGGGTTCACCGTTAGCTTTCAAGGTCTGCCATTATCGAAGAATGCATACCCTCCAGAAAAAATCTGTTTTTAATAGATTTCACCTTGCATTCTAATTAAACAAGCCAACATTTAAATACAGGGCTACTACTCACTGTTCTGAGAATGCGTCAGGTTCAAGGGAGGTGCTATGTGAAACGAACAGTTTTCTTTTATTCCTATCGTTATTAAACCGAAATACAGAATCATCATCTGAGTTTTGTATAGCCTGAAGTATGCTGTACTCGACAGCTGTTGATGAAATACGAACATCATACTGTAGCGTCGTCAGTGGGAATATGACGCGGTTCGTGCACGCATCTTGATTTAATTAATCCTGAATAAGCTTTATTTGATTTTCCTTATTATGTTCTCCCTTGTAACCAAAATGAAACAAATAATCTAACTCTGGTCGAACTTTTAGCAAACAAACTAGTCATAAATTGGCCACAGAAATGTTCTCTACAAATGAAATGGACCACTTGGCCTATCTTACCACCTACATCTCTCTCCGCTGTTGTTCTCCGTACTTGCAAAAATGTTGAGTGCCGCTAGAAGAGAGTACGAAATGTAGTGAACAATGTCGGTGCCCCATTTTTAATTTATTTTATTTTTTTATTGTTCTTCTTATCTTAGCGGTGAATCACTGCTATGCATTAGCGGTTTCTTCATCCAGATTTCAGTTCGTGAGCTGAGCCGGGCTCGTGTGAACACTTCGGAAAATCTTGAAATGAGACTCCAGTGTCAACACACACACCCTCCCGCAGGGCACAGGCAGGGCGAATGGGTAGGTTTGGAGGATGAAGAGAATTTTGGATAATCGCAGGCGAGTCTATTTTAATATAACAAGTTGGAACTTGAAATGACAATGAATTGGTCAAATATACCATGCATGGTTTCACGACCCATGCAGCAAAATAGGAAAACCGGAACAATTTGTGTCGTGTGATGTAATGAAGTTCGGTCATTCTTCGCCCGGCTCCAGCTCTGACTCTGGGTCACTTCTCCGCCGACTGACTCCCCTACAGAACAGACAGAAGAGGTGACTAGCTGGCTGAGGATGAATTTATCAGACGTCTCTGTTGTTATTACTCAATTTTCTGGGGCGTATTTCCCAACTATGACAATTACCTTTGAAACCTTCACAATATCATAACTGTTCACTCATCTTCCTTTGTCCCTAATCATTTTTGATAGGCGCAATCACCTCTCTCGCCCTCATTTAAAATGTGATGCTCTCTCCACCAAATGGACGTAATCATGACAGGAGCCCGTTGGACGCGAGGCGTGGAGTAAATACCCGCCCCGCCTCTGCATCCTCCCACCCATTTCCTCTCCCGAAGTGACCAACTTCACGCATAGCGCGCCCACCCTAGGTCTGGTGTGCCCGCATATCCGCTCGCCTCTCTTGCCGTGACCTAATGGCGATCAGCACGTCCTGTATCCCCTCCCTCCCCCTCCAGCCAAGTGATCAGTACCTCGATTCAGATACATACGGCTACAACCCCTTCAACTTCTGTTCTTGACTGGAGGGGGCCTGCATTCCCAAGGCCATTTTTAGAACTTTCAGCCCCTCCGCTGCTGCAGCAGAAGCCAATACACTGGCAAAGCATATGGGATCAGGGATCATCACAGAATAGGCCAAGCGTGCTCGATTACTGGACTGCTTGACTGCGATTGCCAGCTTGCATTCACCTCTGCAAAAGACCTCCCTCTGCGGTATATCACTGTCTCTGTTAGTGAGCTACATGCAAGTCTCCCAATTCTGTGTTCGTCCTGGCTGTATGGCGGGCTGTGCGTATCGATATACCTTGTGCTGAACCTGTGTGAAAGTGGTAAGAAACGACGTTAGAGTACAATAGCATGCTCAGCGTACGTGATTGTGTCGCGTCATGCGGAAGTTAGCGTTTATTGTGCAAGCCACGATTAGAGCTGTGTGTTTGTGGTTGGTTTTCGAGGCGTTATGTCATTTTGTAATCTAGTTCATCTTAGGGTCTAGACTGAGTCCTTCTTCAGTCTCCTGACGGAAACACATCTTTCCTCATGGGACGGGTGTTTGTCATTGTTATGTATGGTTAACATCTTAGTGCTTCCGTTGGGCTATCTTGAGACATGGAAACATGACAGGCTCATTTGTGATATCGATTGCGTATACGGTCTTCGGGAAATGCACAGTTCTTCTGGATACTAGTGGAGATTTCAAAAGTTAAACTTGTATTTGTTACATGCTGTCCAAAGCAACAGCGTGTCGGACTCACAGCTGAAATGGCTTAGTTCCATGGGCGCCCTCCCATCAAGACAGAGAGAAAAAAAGTAGACGACTATACTAGTATACTATAATAGATAACAATAGATCAAACACATGAGTAATTGATAACTTACGGAGATTCATATGTGCAGGGGTACGGAGGGTTCATTGAAGGTAAGATATAGTTGGCATAAAGTGACTAGGCAACAGGATTGAATAATAAACAGTAGCCAGCCAGCCGTATGTGGATGAGCCAGAAAAAAGGTAGTGTCAAACGGGGTCAATGCAGATAGTCAATGCCGCTTGCTTCATTGTACAGCTGTATGTTACTACAGAACTGATGTGTGTTTAACCCAATAAAGCCATGTGAGTGTCTTTTGTGTGTTACCTACTGTCTGGAACAAATGGCGCGTAAGCCCTGGAATGAAGAGCCCACCCCCCCCCCCCCCTCTCGTTTACAACTGAGATAATTAGGCTCATTGTCTCAGTCTCTATCGGAATTAGGAGATATCTTCCATCCCACACCCTCACCCCTAGAACAGCTCTTCCCATATGCACCTCTCCCCTCTCAACCCACATTGTGCCGGGCCCTATTGCCAATTCACGCTGCAAACGCCATGTCCCTGTTTGTACAGCTCCCCCCCCATCAGGGCAATGTGTATATTGGCACACATTTGTGTCCAATAATGTTAATGCCGTTGTTGTGATTTATTAGGCAGATATTTAACTTCTCATTTCAATCCCACAATTGTCATTTTCTCCCCTTCTCCTCCATCTGACACCTCTCCTTGTCCCGCTAACAGAGGCAGGAAAATTCTAGTTGGCATATTAACATTTTATGATTCATGATGTTCTCACTGATTGTTATTGTTTACTTAGGCAACTATTGTAAAAAAACTAATTACAGACACACAACGGTCTCTAACACCCTCATTCCCTGTCCCGTGACGCTACAGACGGCGGCGCTGCACGCCTGCTGGGACCTGAGCAGGTGGGAAAAAAACTTTTTTCACGGCGGGGGGGGGACCCAAAACCCGCCACCCAACCACCCCCTTTCTCCCCCCAGGCACCTTGGGAGCGTGAAGCAGGTGCGCTGGCCAAGCAGTTCGCCCGCAGATCCTGCACTTTCACACTGCGCTTCGCACGAGCGTCAAAGTACGTCCATCAACTCCCTGGCCGCCATCTTTTACTCGATTTTGCCCAGAGTCCCATTTTCTCATTCATTCATCACTCTGTTGTTGACCTAAGCTAGAGTGTTGTGTTTTTTCTCAATGGCTTCACCTTTCTTTGGTAGCATTGCTGAGCTAGCGCTGTCCATTAGATAAAAAGGTGTAATACCCTTGTTATTAGGTGTTAGTGCTGATACGATGATTACGCCTCAGCCCCATAACATACTATAAGTATTTAATTGGTACGTTAGGATCGGTTCCTGGGGGGCCTGTGAATTCTATAGTCTTCTACCACTGCTGGAATTATTAATTACATGAATGATAGAACAATGATTGTTGTGATAGGCGGATGACTAATAGATCGTGTAGTTGGCCTGGGGCTCTTTGTGCATCCAAACTGCACCTTTGCAGTGCATAACTTCTTATTTGTGACTAGCCGGCTCCATAGGGCTGGCTGGTCAATAGTAGTTGCAACTACTGTATGTAGGGAATCGGGGTTCATTTGGGAAGCACCCCCTTATTTTGGGCGGCACCCAGTCTTACAACACATAGAAACAATCGGTTTATAGTTGATCCCAGGGGAAAAAAACCAACAGATTGCTTGTTTTGTCTGAAGTCGCAGACGATTCTACAATAACAACCGTCGCGAAGGCCTCTTTAGGCACCCCTGTTTCCAACAACACTATCCTCAAACCAGCACACCTGACACCCCCAGGCAGTCCGCCGAGACGCCCCCAATTAGCCGCCCCCCTGCCAGCTCTCCCCTACCCTAGCATAGGGTCTAAAGCACCTGAAGTAGGGGGGTGCAACCGGTCCACTGCAACACTGGCACCATTCTCATTCAATCTTTTCCACCTTGCCCTTACCCCGCACCACAGAGTGTCATTGAACCCTAGTCTTCGCAACATACACAACAACCCGACGCTGCCTCCTTTTTTAAATCTCATTTTTTATTAAAGCCACTCTTGGTGAGATGGGGCTGTCTGGCCCCTTGCACTAGCCACTAGCACTGACCGTCTAGCTGTAGCTAACGTGGACATAGACATTCGGTACCAGTCCATTATTGTGACATTACTATACCTGTCGTTGCCGGCCAGGCGTTTTAGACACCTGCAGGGGCTAATAATGGGCTGCTAGGGGTGAATTAGGGAGGCGTCTTCGTATTGGAGGAGCAGCGGGTTGATGTGCCGGACGACCACTGATGATTCAGGTGGCTTACTTGGAGGGTCAAGCTATGCGCAGCAAGCGATCTAATGATCCTCTTTGTGAAAGGAAGGCGCAGGGCAGAAGCCGGCAAACTTTTTGGGTCAGTGGGCCACATCAGCTTTCTTTCGAAATTCAACGGGGATGCACAGGTTTTTGGACCGATTTTGTTTGTCAAGAATCTGAGCACAGAAACAAGCGGCGCTCCTTTCAAAAAAATACCATACTTTTACCTTTCTCAAATAAAAATGGGGGAAAATTTTTCTTTTCTTTTTATTCCAGACAAATCCGCCTTTTTTTTTTTTAATCTTTTGGTTTTTCTTTTTTATTACGGTCCGCTTCGTAACAACAGGTGTAGAGCGAAACAGTTCACAATGCTTACTTACCGTGTCCTTTTCCAAAGCATGCAGAGAGTGAGAGAAAAATTTACCATTACAAATAGACAATAGTACACAAGGAATAAAATATAAACAGTGAATAGACTAACGAGTTAGTAAAACATGGCTATTATATCTAGTCTTTATCTACTGTATACTCATATCTAGTTTTAACGTTCAAGAGTGGCATGGAAGTGGGGGGGTTTTGTTTTCGTTTTTTGCTCATAAAGTAACAATAAGCCCCCCCCATCCCATTTTTATTTCGATTTGTACATGTTTCTTTACTCAAACCTTCCGCAGGGCTGGAAATCTGAGCGCGTAATAGTTTTGCCCCACCCTTCTTCTAACCATATTTACGTCTTTCAGCCTCTCGTCCTACATTGTTGATGCTTCTGTTCAACGATGCCAAACACACTGAGCCACTGCTAAAGGAGCTACAAGAACTAAATTCATTTGACAAGTGAATAAATGCTATATCTAGTGTAAAGGAATGGTGAGGAACAATATTCAGCGCGGGATAACAATCCGTTCAGAAATAAATGGAAGATTTTAATCCTATCAATGTCCTTTTCGTTCATTCCGCCCCAAGCTATGTATCTGCCGCGTTTCCAAACATAGGCCTTAGTCCAATGACGATCTATTTGATCCACACGAGAGCTGAATGTCTGCTGCACCGCAGGGCCGTGTGTTCTCTACCTTCGGACACGCAGGCGGCGCACGCACACACACGCATGCGCCAAGCCCTGTTTTGTAATGTTCACGTTAATCCTTCTGTGTGCACGCTCCGCACTAACGCCTGCCCATCCAGAATGACTTCAGCCTATACAGCGAGGACATTGAACGCCGCATGCGATCACAATACTCACCCGGTGAGCTGACGTCTATAATCTTATGGGGCCTGATCGAGCTTCCATTTTGGTAGTCTTATACACCACAGACCTGTGCCCTCATTCCTCTTACCCTTTCTCTTCAATCCAAGCTCAGCAGGGAGCCAAGTGTTCGTCCTGCCTCTACATCGGGGCCATTAAGCATTAACAGGCATATAATAGTGGCATTAGGGCCTGCTTATGACACTATTTTCATAATTAGATCTCGCAACTTGTTTGTCATAAGATACATTAAAGGCAGAGCCTCGCTCGTATCTCTATCACCCCCCCCCCCCCTGCACCAGTAATCTTTATTGGGAAAGGGGAAATGATATTGAGCACTCAGGGCTCGTGATTATGTTTCTTGATATAGGTGTGCAGTGAATGCAGTATTTGTTCAGATGAGGAATATTCTTGTTATTTATACAGGTGTCAAAGGACAATACCAGACTCTTTCTCCACCCAGCCGTTGCTTCAAAAAAACCATAAAGTACGGGGAGACTTATTTCGTGACACCAGAAGCAAGGTCTGAATTTTTCAATAGCTGCTTTTAGTGTAAAAAATGACGAATTCACTCTTGATTCTCGGAACATGTCTGTGTCTGGCCTGACAGCAGCTTATGGCCATTACGCAATGGCCCCAGACGGTCCAACTTGTTAAAGACTGTCACTTGCTATTTACGCGGAGCCCGTCTCCTTGATGGCGACCATTTTCCCTTGATGGGGCTACTACCCAATAGGGCTTTGGTCAAAGTGTTGACTATGTAGGGAATTATGATGCTATTTGGGACGCCAGAACCACTGCTACGCTACGGCACTGAAAATTCCCTCCAGCCTGCCAGCATACAAGGAAGCCTTACCTTTTCGCACTTCCTGGAGTTAATTCACGCACTGCACTACGTGGAATCACTGAGGACTTTCTATACAAAGACCCGAGTACGGTATCTGTTTCTGCAGGAAACTACCATTTGTTCTTCAGTTCAACGTGATAATTTTTTTATGTGAGCTCTCTTATATATACTAGCAAGAGCGGTACTTCCGGGATGCTCGGCTCCATACATCCTCGCGGTTCCTTTCCCTGGAGTCTGCTATAATCTCTCACATCGCGTAGAGGGCTAAGCATCGAGTGGAATAGAGCTGCCCTGTTCTTTGACAAGCAGCGTATCCTCGTGCTACCTCTTCCTGACGCTCTCAACTAGCTTGAACATTTTCTTCACTACGTGAACACAGAGGCGGAATATCTCTTGCCCTGCGACATTATACTCTCCACTGTGTTTCTCTGCTGTGCACCTATTGTTCTGTCGATATCTCTAACATTGTTTGTCACAGAGGGCCGCGGCTACCGGGATGCTGCCTTCTAGCTCGAGGTCATTCCTCATGCTCCATGGTCTGCACACCGGACTATCTCAGCCAGTGTATTAGCATCATCGCCGGACCGCCAGTGCGCCACTCATTGATGAAGTAGACTGTTACATTGCTCCAAGCTACGGTCCTGCAGATATTGATACTACACCGAAGTGAGTGTTCTGAGTGCGTGTTCATGCTAGCTCTGTTCTTCTCTTGCCCTATCCTTAATTGGTTCCTTATTCATCTTGACAGGCTTGACGCTCTCTGTACTCTCTGGCTCTCTCAGTAATCCTATCTATGCATGATACCATGTTCATTAACACTGATTATCATCTCGCAGTCTCTCAACTAGTGATATGGTGATAATATATAATAGCCACTCACACAATTGCTTTCTTGTTCTTGCTCTCTGATACATATAGATACACATCCCACCTGTTATCTATTCGTCGGCCGTGCCCGCTAACCTACACTGATAGTTGTCTTTTCAGCATAATTCGTGCAAGTATCATGTATGTGGAAGTAGTGCAATATATGTCATGTTTCCGGGCACCGTTAATAGGCAATCATACGACTCGTTTAACTTTGACCACACCCCTGACCTGTCGGCTTTCTATTTGATTCTCCCCTGCTGTGCCGGCTTCTATTTGACTCTGCCTGACTACTGTCGGCTTTCTATTTGCTTTCTGACTGTCCGGCTTCTATTGGATTCTCCTGACTGTCTGGCTTTCTAATTTGATTCTCTCTGACATGTCCGGCTTCTATTTGTTCTCTCTGACTGTCCGGCCCTTTCTTATTTGATTCTCCCCTGAGCTGTCCGGCTTTCATT